>NC_054574.1:83728-358728 GCF_017654505.1 Polyodon spathula | reverse complement strand
CTCTTTTAATGTCTGCTTGTTATTTCCCATTATTAAAGATCATATATTTGTCTTTTTCCTCGAATGCAAACCATGCACAGTTTTAATGAGCTGTGTACACTCACTATTGCACACATAACCAGGCATGGCTGGGCTTCATTCAAAGACAATATGTGGAAACAAAGTGATGTTTCCAAATAGCTTCGTTTTAAATACTGTCATTTTATACTATTGGTTACATAGTTTTTTTTCCCAGCGGTGCACTGATTCTGAATTCAAAACACACTACACGTAGCTATAATTCCGTAGATTTTTATCAGAATTGAAACTTTTCTGTAATGTTTCTGTGTGTGATCTATATGGATCAGGTAAACTGTGTCTTAGTAAACAGTGCAGGTGGGATAACAATGTGAACACAGTTAAATGATAATGTGTTTTCAATAGATATACACAATTATAATAAAAAAAACAAGGTATTTGAATGCAAATCCAGCTGTTCGTTTTTTCATATCAACACAATCCAGTATTTGATGTGGGTATTTTGGACTGATGAGTCTGTAAATACTGCTTCCCTTCTGTTTGGAAAGCAAGCTGATAAAACCTGGAGTGAATCAAAGTGATAAGCAGTGGGAGTCCTTTCACCCCTCTGCATGCTGCCCCTGCTTTTCCAGACCCCTAAATGAGTTTGAAAAGTGAGCTGAGCATCATTGCAGCCTTCACAAGCACAGAGAAGAGATTTCATCAGCATCCACCCGGGCAGCCTAGTGGCCTCCGTGTGTCTCTGCTTCATGTCATCACAACCCATTGAGATCGTGAAGGAGGGCACAGTCCAGCCAGTACCGGGATTGTGTAGGAATTCACATTGTTCTCCAGGATGACCAGTAGAAAGCAGCCCAGCTCCCTTCCAGTATAACCTAGTTGTATAGACGGTATATCAGTCTCAATGTAGCGTGTAAAATACCATAAAAATAATTATTTCAAATGAGCTGCTACTAGACGCTGAAGTTCAGGCAATGTAGTGAATATTAAAGAGACAAAGCTTGATCCACTCGGTGAGCAATATCTTCACTAATGCTGAGTGGTTATCTCAAATAGAGCAGCAGCAACATAACTGGAGCCTTCGCCTCCCCTCCCCTCATCAACGGAATATTTCACTGTGGCGATTACAGGCTGGGACTTGCTCATCCATTGATGTGATCTTTAACAAAGGATCTTCAGGAGAGTCTGTGTTGCACACAGGAGCCAAGGCGCGGACTGCAGGTAACCACCTTTCTGATCCTTCATGAAGCACACGCATTCTTCTTCTAGTAACAGAGCGTGCGGCTACGGTGTCGTTCTGCCGTGCCTCGGTTCGCTCGTTAGGGTTTTAATTCAATTCCTGTAAATTGTTCTCTGAAAGAATCTCCTGACTCCCAGGCTGGGCTTTGTTGTGTTTGTTGTGTTTTTGTCAATCCAAACTGCCAGAGCTGGTCAGGGAGGCATTGTTCACCAAGACAGGAATGTTTGACTTGGTTTGCATTGTGTCACTGTTTGGGGGATTTTGTCGTGATGTTACGATTAACGCAATCGTTGAAAGTCTTGTTATCAAGGGGAGGGTAAAACAATAAATCCAGTAACGTATTTTCTTTATTTACGGACCACAGTATCTGCTCAGTCTTATCTGGATGGAACAAAAGGGCTGCTTTGCGATACAGAGATGAGGGCCGGTTGACTCCTAATGCATCTCTGTTAAAGACGCACAGAGATGGCGAGCGTTTCGCACCGGCCAGGCACTGCGGGAGCGCAGAGGGGCACCATTCCAGAGACAGAGACAAGGCAGAGGAAGGATCTGATAAGAGAGAAGTAAGCAGGCAGAAAACAGGGAGCGATGTGTGTAACAAAAGAGTCACCCGCAGCGAGGAGAGACAGGATAAGATACCCGGCAGACAAGGAAAACAAAGGGGCGGCTTGAGTCACAAGACGGTACAGCAAAAGACAGGCTTCAGACACGCAAGAGAAGTTTAGCAGGGATTGTAGTCGGGCTGCAGGGAAGAGAGAGAAGGGAGATGCTAAAGATTTGACAGACACACATAAAAATAAAAGCTTAGTCCTTCAGAACACCAGATCTGGCTTCAAAGAGACTGCAGGCTCTACACTTGTAGTGCAAAGTGAATTAAAGCACGTAGAGACAGCGAGCAAAGAGCCTGAGAGGCCTCATGAAACCAGAGTGAAGTGTACAGAGCAGGAGTCTCCAGGGATTAGGGGACCAGGCACCACTGAAGTCACTGCAACACGGCCCAGGATTTCTGCACACGATACGCCCCCAGGCGAGCCGACACTTCCAGGAGGCATGCCCAGAATAAACTGAGCAAAAGAAACAAACCCAGAGCGGACACATTCCTTTTTCAGTGAGTCCAAACAGGAGCCTGGCTGTGTTAAAAGTTCACAATTACACAAAGCAAATGCCACTGCTTTGCAATATGAAGTATCGACTGCGACAGAGCAAAATAGCGCAGACTGTAAAGCCAGCCGAACAGAGCAGGTAGCTGAGGGTGTGAATCTCCTAGCTAAAAACAGAATGTATCCATTCTGATTCCTTTCCACTGCTGCCTCTGCTATGCTAATGTATCCATTCTGATTCCTTTCCACTGCTGCCTCTGCTATGCTAATGTATCCATTCTGATTCCTTTCCACTGCTGCCCCTGCTATGCTAATGTATCCATTCTGATTCCTTTCCACTGCTGCCTCCTGCTATGCTAATGTATCCATTCTGATTCCTTTCCACTGCTGCCCCTGCTATGCTAATGTATCCACTCTGATTCCTTTCCACTGCTGCCCCTGCTATGCTAATGTATCCATTCTGCTAATGTATCCATTCTGATTCCTTTCCACTGCTGCCCCTGCTATGCTAATGTATCCATTCTGATTCCTTTCCACTGCTGCCCCTGCTGCTAATGTATCCATTCTGATTCCTTTCCACTGCTGCCTCTGCTATGCTATGTATCCATTCTGATTCCTTTCCACTGCTGCCCCTGCTATGCTAATGTATCCATTCTGATTCCTTTCCACTGCTGCCTCTGCTATGCTAATGTATCCATTCTGATTCCTTTCCACTGCTGCCTCTGCTATGCTAATGTATCCATTCTGATTCCTTTCCACTGCTGCCTCTGCTATGCTAATGTATCCATTCTGATTCCTTTCCACTGCTGCCCCTGCTAATGTATCCATGCTTTCCATGCTAATGTATCCATTCTGATTCCTTTCCACTGCTGCCTCTGCTATGCTAATGTATCCATTCTGATTCCTTTCCACTGCTGCCTCTGCTATGCTAATGTATCCATTCTGATTCCTTTCCTAATGTATCCATTCTGATTCCTTTCCACTGCTGCCTCTGCTATGCTAATGTATCCATTCTGATTCCTTTCCACTGCTGCCTCTGCTATGCTAATGTATCCACTCTGATTCCTTTCCACTGCTGCCTCTGCTATGCTAATGTATCCATTCTGATTCCTTTCCACTGCTGCCTCTGCTATGCTAATGTATCCATTCTGGTTCCTTTCCCCTGCTGCCCCTGCTCTACTGAATCAGACCGCCTGCAGTCCCCTGTTTTATTGTGTTCCGCCGCTATGAAGAGGATGATTGATCCTGAGCTGCATCCAGAGTCCTGGAAGTCTGGAACATTTCGTACAGATCTATTAAACACAGTGGTGCTCCATTTAAAAATAAACGTCGACCAACATTTCGACTGGTCAGAAGCCTTTTTGTTTGTCTGGAAGAAACGTTTGTCATTGAATTTCATTCAGTATTTCTGAACATTTCCTATTGTGTGAAAACTGTAACCTGTTTCATTGTTTAAAGGCATGTGGAGGAACCCGCTGTGGGCCAGGGCTGTATTGCACACACTGTGGTGCTGAGTTACTGCCTGATATTCAAGGTAAGAGGAGACAGAAATGTGTGGCTCCAGATACTGAAGCATGCTCAGGATATTACGATAATATATTAAATATATTTATGAACCCTTTTGCTATGGTTTAATAAGGGTAGCACTTATTGCAATAAACATAACCCTGGAACTCAAGTTTTTTCATAGTTTGATTAAAAATAAATAAATAATGAAATACATGCACAGTATCCAATTCAGACACTTTTTCGTTGAAGGAGTGACTATGAAAGACACTTGTGAGATGTCATGGTCGGGTTTGTGTTGTGCTAGTCAGAGCTGTGTGTCACAGTGAGGGAGTTGGCACTGCTTTTTCTTGAAGGAATGACTATGAAAGAGACTTGATGTCATGGTTTGGTTTGTGTTTTGGTAGTCAGAGCTGTGTGTCACAGTGAGGGAGTTGTCACTGCTTTTTCGTTGAAGGAGTGACTATGAAAGACACTTGTGAGATGTCTTGGTTGGGTTTGTGTTGTGCTAGTCAGAGCTGTGTGTCACAGTGAGGGAGTTGTCACTGCTTTTTCGTTGAAGGAGTGACTATGAAAGAGACTTGTGAGATGTCATGGTCGGGTTTGTGTTGTGCTGCAGGAGCGCTAGTGAGAGCTGTCTGTCACAGTGAGGGAGTCGTCAATGTGCTGAAGACCTGCTCTGGAAGCAGTGAGGCCCAGGCCCGGTGTGGCTGTGAGTCCGGCCGCACACGTTCAGAACTGGAAGACAACAGCATGCTGCTCCTGCTTGAAACAAACCCGGGACTGCAGCGTCTGAAACACAGTCTCCAGGTGTATGAAGCCGGGACCGCCAGGCAGAGTACATTCTTCTTGAAGTGAGGGAAAAGATCAGAGTCACATTTCGTTGTGATACTATACTGTATACAGCTATGGACAAAAGCCATAGAAACATCATTTAGATCTTTTAATTTAACACAAACTGCAAACTGATCTCGCAAAAGTCTACTGGAAACCGTAATAGTCGTACAGTATTGCATGTTGCATTTTGAAATGTCACATTTTCTAATTGTTTCCAGTTTTTCTACAAAGCGGTGTGAAATTCAGTATGTTAAGGTAACATTATTCATCAGGTTTCATTTGACTTTATAAAGCAAAATGAGTTCATTCTAGAAGGTGATGCTAAACGTTTTGGCTGTAGTTGAATGTGTATGTCCACTGTTTTAGGTTTGCCCATGATAAATCCAGCCGCATGGGTGTTCATGTGTATTGAGCATTGTATTTTTGTGCTGTGCAGTTATTAGATCTTGCAGGTAATAATGAATGAACAGTGAGTTGGAGAGTGTGATGAGGCGTGAGCGAGGTGTGTAAGACACAATGCAGCATATCCAAACATCTAGATTCCTTCATCACAGGGATTAGCCTTCAGGCTGCTGTGTGGTGTTTGCTCTCTGTGGTGAGCCAGCAGTACCTGATGAATTGTTTAACATCAATTGGACAGATCGTGCTTTGATAAAAACATACTTTTATTTAACATGTGAAACTGAGCATTTAATAGCTTTCAGTGCTTTGACTTTTTTTTTTCTGGTGATGTTTGTAAAGGTTGTTTCTTTTGCATTTATTTTTCCTCAAAAGGCACGCAGACAGGCTTATCGTTAAATGCCCTCTGGAATTCAAAGGAATGTTCTGTTACCTGCTACTTGCAATGCCGAAGCTGTGTGACACAGGAACGAAACCACTGCTGTCTGACGGGGGTTGAAGTATTAGACCTCAGAGCCAATGCAGAACAGCAGGTAGGTAATTACATGCTTACAGGCACCTTTTTGAATGGTGCTGAAAGTCGGACAGTTTGGATGCACTGTAAAGCACAGGTACACCAACTACATTTTCCAGTAGTTCCCATATTCTAATATTTAAAATTCTGGGACAGTGATGGATGAAACTCCATAACATGCACAGCCTGTGTTTAGCAACGTTCCTGATCATAGTGCTGTACACAAGTGTTACAGTGCAGTCAATGTACCTGTATCCACCCACACACCTAAAGCTGCCTTTGAGTCTGAAAGCACACTGCTGCCTATGACTGTGCCCATTTAAGCCCTGATGATTAAAAACAACAAATGCATTTCTGTACCATCAGTAGCAAACAGATCAGGCTGCCAAAGGAAAGACTGCACACTGCAGGTATGTCGGACATGAATCCACAGTGAGGTGCAAACTGGCAGGGGGGGGTCCTTCTTAAATGAATCATATTTCCTTCAGCTAGGGACGCTGCTGCTACCGAACCCATGCTAACCCTTATGGGATAGATGAGATGTGCACGTTATTAGCCCATCCTACTGCAGCTTACTTAAAGATGTTCTGCACTCTTCCTAGCATTAGCATGGTGTGCTTTTCTTAATTCCTCTTAAAGAAAATGCGAGGAGTCGTGCGTGCCAGAGAGAGAGAGGCCTGATTCCTGCATTGTTCAGGATAGGGCTTGCACAGGGGATGCACAGCGAATGTCAGCGCTTGCATTGATATTGACGGGTGGGTTCAGGGCTTGGAGACGTGTTGATTGCTGATTCACCAGGTGGCTTCTTGTTCACTTGTGTGATCAGCTGCCTCACACTTTTTTAGTTTTGGATACATTTCAAGTTTTTCTTTTATTAATGCACAGAAAAAAAAACCTGTGTGCCAACTGACAGGCTCTGACTCTAATCCGCTCTCCCGTGTTGACACCAAAGGCTAGGAGTGCTCGATTTCTTCTTGTTGAGGACTGTTAAGAGATTTGCATGTCAAAGTGAGCTTTCCATTCGCCGAGCCAAACGGATTACCCTCCTCTGCAAACATGCGTTTACTTTGCTGTTGCTTGGATCCAACTTGCCAGCATGTTCTGGGCAACAACTCGGTGTGTGGCCACACAGCTGACACAAAAAATTAATAAAATGTACTCACTGTTACAAAGCATACCCACTACTTCGTTAGTGTTTTGTCCTTTGTTTTTTTTTTCTTTAAAAAATTAAAGCAATTTTTGGTTACGACTGGCAGTCTGACTGTATAATCCGTTCTGTGTGTCGTTGTCTCATTTCTAAAGGGGACTTCTATGTCTAGTGTGGGAGTGTCTGTGTTTGATGTTTTGTTTTTCCCTACAGGTCAGATTGAGTTCATTGTTGGCCTGATTTTAGAATTGCATCCAATGTGCTCCGTTCATCTAGAACCAGATGCAGAGAAAGGGTGCCTGGTAAAACTTTAGAATGCTGTCAGTAGTTCAATTGTAATTGGGTTATGTACAAGATTACAACATTAGAAATGCATGCATGCTTTGCGAGCACTTGGTGATTTTCAGTTTGCACAGCCTGTTCCACAATGTGTCTGTAATCTGGGAACAATCCGCTGTTTAAACAGCTAGCACAACTTGGTGATGGATTTTCTACTTCCTTTCCTTGAAATTGCACCACTTCCACCACGCCATAAAGGTCAGCCACTCTCAGGTTTGCTGCTGCAAACACTCCTTTTTATTCCTCCTGTTCTTAGACAATGCTATTGTCTGACGGCTGCTGGGGTGCTTTGCTGTTTCAGTGAAATTGGCTGCAAACCAAATGGATGGTGCATTAGAGCTGCCCTGCTCTCCCTGCTGCCTTTGATCCAGCACAAATGACTAGAGCAGTGGATATTTGCAACAATAACACAAAACAAACTTAAAAGGTTCACGACTGACAAGCTGTGTGAATATGAGTCTTTGTTTAACTAGCGTAGTGACTCTAGTGTGGAATTCAATATCTTTACTCGTGATCCTGGCTGTTCTCTGCTCTCGCGAATCCCCCCCTGTGCCTCTGAGGGCTGTGTGTAAAGAACCCCAAGCCCCTAACAGCAGTGTTTAGTTGTCAGGTTTCGTGGTCGTTTGCTGGAGAATTTCTCTTACGTTCTGTGGCCCCAAGTTGGGGAAGCGCTGTTAATTATGTGCAAGGTTTGCTGCAGAACAAAAATGAAACAGCTCACAGCTTATATGAATTAAGGTGCTGTGTTTAAGGGCAAAATAAAAAAACATGCCTGGCACACTTGTACAGATAGGAGCCTGGCTGCCTATTCTTCACCTTTCAAGCTGGTGTAAGAGCTACATTTTGTCCCAATCGCAGAGTAGCCATCATGTGACAGTTTTTCTAAAGCGTTTATCGCTTCCGACCGAGACAACTGCGTTTTGCTAAAAGCGATTAGGACCCCTCTGTCAGCTGTCGATTTGAGACAGTTGGTGGGTTTTATATAACAGGATGCATTTGTGTGGTGTGTTTTTTTTTTTTTTGTTCATCATGTCACGACATTTGGCAAAGGTCCTTCTCCCTTTTAATGCGCCTTCCTGAATAGCAGGGTGACCTCAATCTGAGTAAAGCCTCCCTGGACAGCGCGAGGGAGGCTGTGCAGCCTGGACGGGGCATATTTGCAGACCGTTGTATTATTTGGTTATGAGCACATGTTAAGCAGATTCATCATCATTGTATTTAATAAAGATTTCATCTGTCACGCGGATGCATAATCTTCTGTGTCGCAGTGGCTGCCTTTTGTCTTGAGCAGATTGCTAAAACTGCATTCATCTGGGCTCTCTGTTTTCCACAAGACTGGACCTTGTTATTATGTAAGCATGGCTCCCACAGCATCCTTCAGTTGCCTGTTAATGCTCCCAGTCTTTAATTCATAATGGGGCCTCATTGTTAAGCTCACAGTAAATAATTGCTGATTATGCACAGCCCGGTGTTAGCTGGCTAATAGGCTTTATTTTGCTTTGTATGTTTTAAGGGCAGACGTTATTGTAGTGTACAGCAAAAAAACAACTGAGAAGCGACAGCACTGAAGCAGGGTTTGTGTAAAATCTCAACACAATGTGCATGACATTGTCATTCACAGGGAATGCAGATGACTAGTTTAAGAATCGGGGAGCACAAGTGCCTCTCTTGCCTGGTAATGGAGTTGACAAGGAACCACATGAGCAGCAGCTTTCACAGCTGCAGGGACATTGCACTGTCCTGATCTGGATTTTAAAACTGCAGCACGTTGGTGAAATGAAGTAGAATACCTTCCCTATAACTGCAAACCCCAGCCTGTCTGTTCACTATACTACACTTCAAATGCACGCTGTTTACTTACAGAATACATATTGATACTGTATTTCGGCTCTCCTTTCCTCTTACGGTCGCCAAATGGAAACCGTTTCAACTTCAGCGTCAGACAGCTGGTCTTCTCCAAACAAGACATGCTGTATCATGCAGTGATGAGTGGCTTTCTGCTGTACAAACAGCACTTTAGAAATGCACTACTTATGCTTAAAGTGGCTCACAGTGTAAATAAACTTGTTTTCTGTAATTTATTTTTTCCAGAACAAGTATTTGTTCTTAACGTTCTAGTGCAGCTCCCCAGTGACACATCAATGACCCTCCTTCATTATTAAAATTGTTTACGGAAAATCGACCTTTCACTGTATAAATTAATATTCCTTCCTACTGTGTTACTCCACTCGTTACAGTAAACAGCTAGAGATGGCGCCATGGGTTACGTTTAAAAATAGTTTGCAGTGTTTCTTTAGATCCCAGCAGGATAGCCCATGTCTAATGCAATTGCTCGCTGGTTAATAAACACAGCGGCGTGTTTTGTATAATAATTGTTTTAAATGCAGGATTGAAAATCCACTATTAAGCGAGTGATCATCATGCAGAAATGATTGCATTGTTTGAAATGGGGGATGTGTGCCTGACACCTCGCTGTGTTTGGGGTTGGGGGAGGTGGCGTGTGTGTGAGTAATGCGGGGTATAGGGGCTGAGGGTTGGGTGTTTGAATGAATAATCTTTTAAAGGTGTTAGTGGCTGACGTTAGGCTTCATCTCCTGTAATCCATCTGTTATTGCAGCCGACAGGACTTGGCCCAGACCAAAGTTTTTGCAGCCCCAGAATTAAAAATAAATAAATAAACCCTTACCGGCTGTGGGGTGCTTGTCAGGAATTAGTCTCCAAATCTGCCTTTTGCTAATTTGCTAGCAGACGAAGATGTATGTGAGAAGATACAGCTACGGTCGTCCTGTTATGGTTATCGCAAATCTCATCAAAGTATAAGTTGATAAAGAAATCAAAATACTGTGCATTGGCAATTAGACACATGGGTTTATGTATTAACAGCACACTACTGTCAGAGTAACTTCATGCTACTGTGAGAAATCGATAGTAGTAAACGTACGTTTTTTTAGCAGCATGTGGACCCTTTTTAATAAGCATGAATGGCCCCACATGCTACAGGTTTGAACTCTTCTCCAGCTATTGTGTTTGTTAAAGGTCATTGGTGTACACACACGTGGCAGTGCATATAACCTGCTTTTTAAAGATGCATTGACTGCTCTCTTACAATGCATTGTGACAAACCTCGGAGATGGTTCTGCATTTTAAAAGTGAACTACTCAGAAACGTTGAGCAGTTTACCCTGCTGAATATTCTCCGCAAGGATGACCGGCACTCTCTGTAATTGCTTACAGGAGGCCAGCGCTGATAATAATGCTTAGTTGTTGATTGTCTTCTGCAATCTGTCTGCAGCCACAGCTGACAAGTCTTGGCTACAGCCGAAGTTTTGAAACAAAACAAAATGATCCGCTAAGGAGGTTTGTGAAGAATTAGCCACTTAATCTGCCTTGACCAGTTCAGAAGCAGACAGATCTAGGTATAGACATACAAAGTGTGCATATGTCATTAATGGTTTAGCAAATCTCTTAAGTTAATCAAGAAGATCTGTGGGGTGGGGTGGGGTACACTGAACAGTATGTGGCTCCTAAACCTCTCAAGTGTCTTAGTGTCATTCAAACGTCCTTATTGAGAATCTAACTTTAATAGCATTACCATTTAGATGTGTGTGTGTGTGTGTGTGTGTGTATCTATATATCTATATAATGTATGTGTGTGTAAACCTAACCCTAATAAAACAATTGGCAAATACAAATACGAACTACAATGTAACAGTTCTTATTTAAAGTCATTTCTAGAACCCTTATAGTAAGAATTATTTTCATATGTGGGTTTTATTTGAGCTAACTGGGCAGTGGAGTTACACACACTTTCAGCAGATTACAGGTTGTAGCAGCTGAGACCAGTGCTGCGCCAATCTTCATTCAAAATGAACTTCAAGAGCAGTTGAACCACATCAGTTGCCTCTTCACTGTGACGACAGACTGTGGCGCTACAGTGGGAGTGTTGAGGTTCTGTACTAAATGGCTCGAGAGCAAGTACAACGCTGTGGACCATTTATAGAACAGCACCATTACTCTGAGCAGGGAGGCAAAGTCCAAGCATTGCGTTGGGAGGAAGAGATTGATCTGAAGACTGGGTAGCCTCAGGGTGAACTCTCATGGTGGTGTCCGGTGGGAGGTTTGAAGAGATGCTGGTTAAATGATGACACATTTGATTTATAGCTCGTCAGTGCCATCCTCAGAAACCCTGTTGCTGTGACTCTCGCTCGCCATCTTCACGAGCTTTAAGAAAGGCAAGCTTTGTGACGGGATAACGTGATTGCTAACAAGCAGTTCAGGAACTTTACTTTTATTGCCTTCTGAAGTCAAGATCGACAGTTTCAGAATTATTGAAGTTCACTGACGTGACAGGCTATATATATATATATAAACGTATCATTTTAAGGAAGCGGGATGTGCTGAGTATAGCCGTCACCGATGAGCATTTGTCATGGTAGTGGACAAGCTTGAACTCCTAAGCTGTGACACGAAGCATTGCTCTGGAGCTGTGTTTCTGGACACATGCAAGGGCTGCACCTCTCTGAGGAGACAGCTAACCGAATGCAAACTGCCTCCAGTGCATTCTCTCAGTGCCAGGGGGAGCTGTGCTGTTTCTCTGGAGTGAATCCTAGAACTCTGTGTAATCCCTTCATTGCAGACACCCTGCAGCAATGCCAGTGCTACAGTCTGGTAATTGGCATATTGTAAACAGACACTGTGTGTGAAGCGCTATAGCAGTTATTTAAACTGTACACTGTAATACCTCATGCCTGGGTGACAGCACCCAGTGGCAGCTGCCAGGATTAGGTACGGAGCTCTCCGTTTATCTGTGTTAAATTCTAACTAAGAGGTATTGCTATAGCCCACAATTTTACAGATAATCATTACTTCTCATACACAGCGCACAGCTGCCTCTGATCTCCCAATTAGCAACAACAAAAGGATTCAGTGTCCTGCAGTCCTGGAAATATCATGGGTGTGGGCTCCTTACAGAATAATAACAAGTGCCAACAAAAAAGTTCACAAGGTCATGCAGCACCAGACATGGAGGTTTGTTTAATTAATTTAAAGCACAGTTTATGTTGAGTTCAACACCAGCCTGGCGACACACCGCTGCAGACTGGAGTGTGTCAGCTGGCTTCTGCTGGAGCAGCCCAATGCAGTTACCACAGTGTGATCGATTTATGAAAACAATGGGTGTAGTGTCCTTAATATAATGCCTTTCATTTAACAAGCGGAACTTTGAAACTAAAGATACAATGCAGCAGATCCCAGATTGTGCTTTCTAAAACCCAATCGATGACTACCCACAGGAAAACCAGTATAGCCACTGTTTATCACCAGAGAGGTTATTAGGAGAGGAAATAAATTGCCAGTATCACTGTTGTACTTTCTGTTTTGTTTCTTAGTATGTAGTTAAGAGGGGGCTGGGGGAAACCCTATTCAATACTACGGTCATTCTCACCAAAGTCAATCTGGAGATTCAAACTAAATAATGCAAGTCCCCAGAGTTCAACACACATGGCTGTGCTTGTCAGAGTGAACTGCTCTATTGCTTTTGTGTTGCCCCCAGTTTGGCTCAGCGGACACCTGTGACACAGCCAGAGCTGACTAAGGCTGGGGTCATGCCAGCGAATGAGTGTGTTATCAGGGTTACTGTGGAACTCAGTGCGGGGTCCTGGAAGGACGGACAGTGAAACCCTCTGAGCTTCTGTGAATCAGTGTAGAAAAAGATTGAGACACATTGCCACTGTCACTGGAATAAATAAATAACTGCAAGTGTGAAGCATGTTATTTTTCAGTGTTCAGAGTCTGTGTCACTTTAAAATGCATTTTCTGTCTGAATTAAATTATTTCCTGTTGGATCCGTGCTGAAGTTAGGATTCCACTCAGTAATTTGAATAATATTTACACTTGCAAAAAAAAAAAAAATTGCTTGGCAGTGATAAAAACAAAAAAAAAAATTAACGAACGTCACTACTTTTGTATCAGACTTATAAAAAAAAAAAAAAAAAAAAGAAACCCTGCTATTATTTGTGCACAATAAAGGCATTGATGCTGGTGGTGGAGAGGCCCGAAGCAGCTGAAGAATGTTGCAGAGTCATGTGTTGTGCTTGTTGCCCGGGACAGTGGGTCGAGGAGGGATCTGAAAGTCCATTCACATTTCAACACATTTCAATCAGCTGAGATTAAACGCAGTAGTGTTGATCGTGACATGGAGAAAAGCTGGACTTTTTTGTGTTTTCGTCTTCCTTGGAGATATCAGATTAATGCTCCAGACAGATGCGAGTTGTTGACCCCTTATCTCGATTAATAGTGACATTTGAGAGCCTGCCACTGATATAACTGTGAAGTAAAGAAAGGTTCTGTGCATCGATGTGTCAGTAGAGTCATCAAACACACAGCCCTTTTTTAACAGTGTCTTTCTGGGCATGCGCTTTGCTAGTCGGAGGAGCACTAATAAGAAACAAAGTCAGTTGTTGACTTTTTTGGTTAATTTTGAGCTTGATTTTTTTTATTTTATGTTTTTATCTGTAGTGCTACATATCTGTCCCAATAGGTTTTTTGAAGTTTTTACTAATCCTTGCATTTTTAACAGCAAAAAAAAAAATATTTGCAAAAAGGACTTGGTGTCTGGAGTTAAACAGGATTGTGTTTATTTTGTAAGTGGATCAGATTGGCTGATTGCTCTGGTCTCTTCCTTCCCCTCCTGTGTTTGGTGCTGATTTTAAACAGGATTGTGTTTATTTTGTAAGTGGATCTCGGCTGATTGCTCTGGTCTCTTCCTTCCCCTCCTGTGTTTGGTGCTGATTTTAAACAGGATTGTGTTTATTTTGTAAGTGGATGGGACCGGCTGATTGCTCTGGTCTCTTCCTTCCCCTCCTGTGTTTGGTGCTGATTTTAAACAGGATTGTGTTTATTTTGTAAGTGGATCGGACCGGCTGATTGCTCTGGTCTCTTCCTTCCCCTCCTGTGTTTGGTGCTGATTTTAAACAGGATTGTGTTTGATCTCTTCCTTCCCCTCCTGTGTTTGGTGCTGATTTTGTATTTTGTGGATCGGATCGGCTGATTGCTCTGATCTCTTCCTTCCCCTCCTGTGTTTGGTGCTGATTTTAAACAGGATTGTGTTTATTTTGTAAGTGGATCGGACCGGCTGATTGCTCTGATCTCTTCCTTCCCCTCCTGTGTTTGGTGCTGATTTTAAACAGGATTGTGTTTATTTTGTAAGTGGATGGGATCGGCTGATTGCTCTGGTCTCTTCCTTCCCCTCCTGTGTTTGGTGCTGATTTTAAACAGGATTGTGTTTATTTTGTATGGGATCGGCTGATTGCTCTGGTCTCTTCCTTCCCCTCCTGTGTTTGGTGCTGATTTCAAACTGCTGATCGACGTCTTCCAACATTTTCAAGTCCTCGGCTCAGTCCCAGGAAGCGCTTTTTTTTTTTTTCCTTTGGCAAAGAAGTAAGAATACAAGAGGGAGTGTACTCGGCAGAGAGTCTTTAAGAGCCTTTGAGAAGAAAAGGTGTGCTTCATCTTGACATTATTTAAAGATCGCTCGGAGACAGAACAGCTTCCAGCGCCTGATTAAGGAGGGTTTATGAAACTGTATTAGAAATGAAGATATATATTTATTGAACAGTTCAGCTATCTACTGCTACACCAGCACACACACAATGAGACGTAAATGGGTTTCAATAGTGTCTATAAATCACTGCAGTAACTGTTATGTGTGTGTGTGTGTGCGTGCATGTGTGTGTGTGTGTGTGCGTATATATATATGCATTTTAAATTCATTTGCACCAAAGACAACCTCTACTCACTTTCCATTTAGTGAACTCATGTTTATCTTTATTTTTGTTGTTTTGTTGTTATTATTATTATTATTATTATTATTATTATTCTTAGTAAAACCTGTGGGACAGATTGATCAGTGTGTGTATATCTTTTGAACTGCATGCATTAATTTCTCTCCTATAGCACAAAGCTTGGTGTAGTAGACTGAATTCATGGATACCGGTAGCGCTCATGTGGTCTGTAGCTTGCATTATAACAAGGGCAGTAGCGTACACACTGCATGCATCAGACAGCCTCTGCCGGCTGCCTTGTGTTTGGATGGAGAGCCGCTCGCTCGGGAGTGACTTGCCTGTGTAATGACAGGATGTGCTGTTGGAGAGCTGATGATTTCAGTGCAGCTGGATCTGACACATGAGCTCTGCAGCTGTTTGCATTCGAGCCCCTTCTGCCTGTGTAGTGGACGACAGTCACTGGAGTCGCTGCAGGGTTTGGTTTGAAAACATGTTGTGGTTCTTCCTGCTAGTTTTAGTTTAGTTTTGGTAAAAGCCAGTACAATACTCAGCTGGCATGCAACTGTGGCAAAAATGTTTAGAACTAACTCATTTTATTTCATAAAGTCGAATGAAACCTGCTGAATAATGTTACGTCAACATGTTGAATTGCATACTGCTTTGTAGTTTTCCATACACGCAATGAAAAACTAATTGAAAAATGTGACCCTTGCGATTCCATTTTGTAGTTTTTTTTTGATTGCGTGATGTTTAATAAAAGATCTAAATTCCGTTCATATAGTTGTGTTTTTGTTTGTTTTTTAATGAGGTCTCAATCCTAAAATTCTAGGTGATGCAAAACTTTTGGCCGTAGCTTCATGTGTAGTTTTATTTCAATATATTACATTCTTATTGGAGGCAATAAAAATGGCTCTATGTGCTTTCCCACTGTAAATTTTATTCCTGACTGGGGAGGGGAGGGGGGGATATCAATTTTGTTTCAAAAGGTAAAGACACTAAATATTGCTGCGGTGATTGTCAGCCCTGTAAAGCTGTCTGGGCTAAACATGTGCTTTTCATTTTTGTTTTGCATTTTTGTCAAAGGCTTCAGTAACTCCCGTCCTTTGGATTTTTTTTTGTTTAATGCAGTGTGGTGTTCAGTATCTGAATATTATCCACATCACGGATTATCTGAAACATTTTTACAGCGTGTGTTCGGCCTTTTAAATCCTTTACCCTCTTCTGTCTGTGGAGGAAATATTTTGCTACTCCTTGTGACCTCTCTGAGAAAACGGAAAATGAATGCCCTCGCAACACTGTGTAATGTAACGCAAATGAAAGATTATTGGAGTTTCCCAGACGAAAATGATTGTCGTGCAAATATTGAGTTTCATTAATGGCAGAGTCTCGGAGTATTGCATTTTTAATATAATCGAGGTTTAATGGCACAGCCAAGCAGCTGACTCCCTGAATCAGAGGGGCTGAGTGTGTGTGTGTGTGTGTGTGTGTGTGTGTGCACTGTCTCTGCAAAATTGATTTGCTGTTTTATTAAATGCAATTTTGCCAGTCTAAGTGGCGCAGAACTTCATAGCTGTAATTTTATTTATTTTTTTTATATATGAAGGTCTTGCACTGTGCTAATTTATAGTGATTGCAATGTGAAAAAAAACAAAAAAAAATCTTTTAATTGGCAAAAGCCTTATGTTCCTAAATGAAAGTTACTTTATATTCTATTGTCATGAGTGCTTCGTTTAATTATGTGTTGCTTTTTAGAGCGTTATTTACAAGGCTTGACTACTGTTCTTTTTAAACCAGTGCTGTGATTACAGCTGCTGCTGATTTTTGTTGAAAAAATGACCACTAGCTGTGTGCGGCTGTCCTTTCTCTTTCCTTCTGTAACTCTGGGTTTTGCATTGAGAGTCCATTTGCTAACTCACAGCTGCACAGAAATCACACTCCCCTCCCTGCGGGTCATTTTGTAAAATGTGTGACGCATGCCTTCAGTGCAGGACTCTAGAGCCACACCATTTGCGCATTGTGTTTTCTGTTGAGTGTTTTGTAAAAATCTTTATCTTCATGCACCTCTACTTCAACGATTCATACAAGGAATTGGAGCCTGACCGCTATTCATCAACCCAGCCAGCGTGTGGAGCCCATGCGTAGATCACAATGACGGCACACTTCTAAACGACTTGTTCTTGTTGTTTCTTATCATTCCATCTGCAAGATATGTTTTATGTTGTTTCCACGCTTTATGAGCAAGTGTCTCTCGTGGTTAACTGGCAGATGCCTACAGTATAGACAGTTAAGAGACAAAGGCACGAATAAGCTGCAGCCCCCTGTCCCTCCTCGTTCTCTGTCCCGCTGTCACATCCAGGTAATCAATGAGAGACAATTCCACTGTAAATTCAAAGCCGTGAAAGAATTAAAAACACAAATCCTTCAAGGTGGTCTAGTTGTGTGAATGCAGGAAGTGTTGAAATGCAGTTTGTCAGAACAGGCAGGGCTGCAGCTATACTGGTGATGAGTGAACCGCGTATGAAAAGTGGCACTTCAGTTTATTTAAACGAATGGAGAGCGATGAAAGAGGTTTGCCTTAACTCGCAGGCAAAGACAGCCCTGGACAATACAGACGGGGCTTCAGGCTTAGATCAGCATTCAGCAAACCCGTTCCTAAAGCACAAAACGAAAAGCCGGTTAGTTAATCTGAAGGTGTCAGGTTGTTTTGAAACCTAAAATAAAACTATTCAAACAAGGTGTGCAGTAAGAATGAGTCTCTCCACCCGATGACAAAGCACAGGCGGGAGAGGCACAGGACTGGAATAGTAACAATGCAGTTCATTAACAGGAGTCATTGAATAGCAACTAGAGGCAAGCCTGGTGGCAGGGCAAGGGAAGGCTTTTAACATGTTCTTCTTTGTGTTTTTTCAGTGGGATTAAAGAAGGGATCTAAAGCTCTTTGCTGCAGCACAGGGTTTTAATCCACATGTCCTGAACTCGCATTCATCCAGAGATGTATAATAATTCAATCTTAATAAAAGTGAAGCATTCTTATCTTTTTTTTTTTTTTTTTTTTTTGATTTGTTTCTTTTTCTCAACCCAAACATTGCCATCGGATCAAAGGTAAATGATGTGCGTGTGTTTTAAACACGTAATTGAGCCCGGGCCTGCTGAAGTGGTTGTGTTGAGCCGATCGCACAGTCCAGGTGTTTGTTCTAAAGGAAGTTCTTTGAAGAGGTGGAGAGAGATGTGCTGCACTGAGAGCTGCTTCAGCAAGTTCAGTGCTGATTCGGTACTCATGGTTTCTATTCACAGCATGCTGCTATGAGATGCGCTGCACTGAGAGCTGCTTCAGCAAGTTCAGTGCTGATTCGGTACTCAGGGTTTCTATTCACAGCATGCTGCTATGAGATGCGCTGCACTGAGAGCTGCTTCAGCAAGTTCAGTGCTGATTTGGTACTCAGGGTTTCTATTCACAGCATGCTGCTATGAGATGCGCTGCACTGAGAGCTGCTTCAGCAAGTTCAGTGCTGATTCGGTACTCAGGGTTTCTATTCACAGCATGCTGCTATGAGATGCGCTGCACTGAGAGCTGCTTCAGCAAGTTCAGTGCTGATTCGGTACTCAGGGTTTCTATTCACAGCATGCTGCTATGAGATGCGCTGCACTGAGAGCTGCTTCAGCAAGTTCAGTGCTGATTCGGTACTCAGGGTTTCTATTCACAGCATGCTGCTATGAGATGCGCTGCAGTGAGAGCTGCTTCAACAAGGTCAGTTCTGATTCGGTACTCAGGGTTTCTATTCACAGCATGCTGCTATGAGATGCGCTGCACTGAGAGCTGCTTCAGCAAGTTCAGTGCTGATTCGGTACTCAGGGTTTCTATTCACAGCATGCTGCTATGAGATGCGCTGCACTGAGAGCTGCTTCAGCAAGTTCAGTGCTGATTCGGTACTCAGGGTTTCTATTCACAGCATGCTGCTATGAGATGCGCTGCAGTGAGAGCTGCTTCAACAAGGTCAGTTCTGATTCGGTACTGTCGGCTGATCTTTGGGCAGAGGGCTCCCCGCCTCCTGTGCAGTATAGAGAATGATGAGGTGATTGATGCAGCTTATGCAGCCGTTGGTCCGATTTAATGTTGTTTAAGTGTGAGTGCACAATATGAAGAGTTTAAGTGCCCTTCATGCATCCGCAGATTAACGCAGCACTGTGTCAGAGTGGTACAAGTTCAGAACCTGTGAACGTCCTTGCACCTGCCTGGTCTCTTCAGCCAGTCCCTTCGTTGCTGAGGGACGCTACAGCCTCAGATACGCGCACACATGGGGGCCTGATTTTAAACTGCAGCTTCGTTTCATTTCAATTCACTTCACCTCAAGCTCTGCTCTCTGGAAACGTGTCAGGAATTACTACAGCAGCGTCTGTGTTTAGCGTTGCTGTTCTGTATCTCAAAACCCCCGTTTCTGCTGTGTCTGTACCAGGGCAAGAACGTTCAGGTTTCAGGAGCATATGCTGTATGTTGTGTAAGACAGTGCCCAGTGGAGTAGACGGTGTTCCCCCACGTTGTGTGAACCTTTCTTCCCTGCAGTCATATGTAAGCTGTAATTCTGTGGATACAGTCAGTGACCAAAACACATTCCCATGTGTGATATCCTATTATCCTGTTCTGCTGCATTCATACAAATAAACCGACCTGAACACAGCTCTCTAACAGCAGCTCCTCTAGCTGCAGGGCGCTATATCTGTGCACGTGAGCCTGCCAGTTTGTGTGAGTCTTCTGCATCACCAGCAAATGTGTTTACAGCCCTCGCCCCGCCTCTCTCTGAGTAATTGGCTGATGCCTGATCGCTGCATGGCCAGGCAACCAATAGTGTTATTAGTCAACTAAATGTCATGACCTCGGAGTTGCTTCTGGGCTGAAGGCACAACAATGATGTCAAAACTTCTCGAGTCTTATACATCAATTCAGTTGGGATTAAAAAAAAATGTACTTAACAATCATTAGAGTGTGTATTTATATTGCCAGCAGGGAGATTATTCTTTGAAAAGGCTCCCAGCGCCCCTCCAAGTTGAATCATGCTGAAATGGTCCCTCAAGAGTTGGTTCGTGTTAACAGATAATAGTGTGAACAATGAACTCGGCACAGGAACACCTTCAAAACAAATACACTCGCTCCTGTTTTAATAAAGGGAAAGGATCTGTCTTTTAAGAGAGCTCCCTTTCTAAATACTTCTTTGAAATAAACACAATTCGCTGGAGCTTACTGTAATAGCAGGTGTTATTTAAAGGAGCGTTTGAAAAAGCTTTCAGCCTTGTTCTCCTTTGTCTTTTAAAGGCTGTGTTGTAAAAGAGGGTTTTTCCCGGTCAAGCTCTTTTATGTTATTGTCAGATTTTAGATGTCATGAGCAGTGCGTTCTTCCCTGATATTCTGTCCATGTGTGTGAACAGATATTGTGATGTCACAGTACAGAGGTGAGAGTGCATCGTTCGCTGGCTCAGTTTTATCAATGAAACCGATACCACAGGGAATTCTTAGATCGCGGTAATTGTTCTATTGAAGGATATAAACTAAAGTAGAGTTTCTGCTTTATAATTAAGCAACAAATTATTACATAACGTGCATAAAATGAAAAATAACAGCCGCTGCTTGGCATTCCGCTGCTTGGCATTCTGCTGCTTGGCATTCCGCTTTGACCCGGGAGATCTAGTCAACCCGTAGCTGTTATTAATGTTATCCATGGCACCCCCAAAGTTTGCTCAGCAGTAGAATGAACGCCTTGAGATGATGCAGGGCCTCCAGAGGTTAGCTGAGGGACACGACGTCTCCAAGCCAGACACTTCTCTTTGAAGATCACAAGAGTGTCAGATTGAAGGGGGGTGGGGGGGTAGAAGAATGGCATTCACTCGCAAGAGCGCATGACAGGACCCTGGGATTGTGTTGAGAGAGGGAGGGAGGTGGCTTTGAACAGTGTATGGCAGACTGCCTGTAGATGTCACTGTTTCACTGTGTTACAAAAAGCACTGAAGAACAAATGCTTTCTTAAAAGGAAGGTGTTTGCCATGTCAGACAGGGTTCAGCACGGGCACACTGAATTCTTCAAGTGGTTCTCCAAGACTAGGAATCTATATTCTAGAAGCCAAGCCTCTCATCCAGACGCTGACCCCCGACCCCTGACGCTTATTATTCCTCCGACAAGCTGCCTTCCAGTCTCGCTTTTCTGTTGCGCTGCTTCGGTAGGCGTCAAATGTGATTTGAAACCTGTCCAACAAGCAGGCAGTGTAGCCTCTCCGGGTTTGAGGTTCAAATGCATTCGATTGTCATTGAGCAGGCTGTTCTAAGAAATGAAAGCCCCAGTCTTTGCTTGAACCATCCCACCCTGATTCTGCTGGCTGGGCAGTCTGTTTAGTGGCGTGACCGCTGGCTAGTTTTTCTTTCACAGTGAGGATGTTTAAATCAATGACCTCCCATCGTTTCTGATAGGCCTGTTGCTCACGGTTAATAATATCATGACAAAATACCCAGATAAAGGCATTTAAAGCAAGAAAGCTCCAGTTCAGTGCGTTTTATTAAATGAAATGGGCTGGATCACCAAGTCAAAATAACAAACTCCTTTGCTGGGCGCAGCTCGACTCTTGCAATGAATAGGGAAGCTGATTCTTGTGACATTCATTACACTTCCTTCAGCCCATTTTCCATTCACTTCTATTACATTTTTTAACTAAATTATTTAACTGCACTAAAACGTAACCCAGATTCTCAGCACTGTCACCTTTCTTTTTATAGTGTCTCTTTGGAGCTGAATCCGGCAACCCCACTTTGTAGTCTGACAAATGCGACAAGAAAATAATGCCTTGGTAATCCATTGGCAAATGTGACAGAAAGGACATTGGCTTCAGCTCCGATCCAGCCTGTGTTTTGTGTGTCACTGTTTGCTTTAATCCTTAAAAAAAAAAACAGAAAGAAAAGAAAACATGTTAGTAATGGCCAGTAACAAGATCCTATTGCATTAAGAGCAGTATATCATTCACTTAGCACGGATTATGATAGATATGAGCTCACAGTTTAAAAGGCTGCATGTAATAAAAAAGCAAACACGATTATTGACGGGGACACAAAGGGAGCTTTAAGTGTGTCTAAGCTGGTTGTGTGAATTGGATATATTTTCAAAAAAAAAAAAAAAAAAAAAACAACCCTACCCTGTTCAAAAGCAATTGCTTTCTGAACAGCGAGAGAAGATTACTGGAGGTGTTTGCTTTGCCTTTTCAAACAGCGTGCTCATGTGAAAAAGCATTCCCTGTACGAGGAGAGGCTTCCAGCTCTCTAGAGGTTATTATCTCTTCTGAAACCCGGTGCTCCCTGTGCTTATCTGTTTTTATTCTGTTTCAGTTTATACTATGCTGTTCAAAGAGGATGTGTGCATTTAAAAATGGAGGGAGTACACAGTCCCACACCTTCACTGCAGAGAGAGAGAGAGAGAGACACTGAAGGGTGCAATAGTCATCTTAGTGCAGAGTTCTGTGACTTTGCAGAGGAACGTCCTCGCTGAAGGGTAGCCTGACATATGTTTGCATTGGTAATGCATTCAGAAAAATGATCTGTAGCTTATTCGATTAAATTGGAGGTGGGAAGTTCTATTCCTTTTTTAAAGGTGGGGGAAGGGTGTATAGAAATAATACAAATAGACAATTTGTAAAGTTAATCCTGTTAACCCTAAATCCTGTATTTCGATGAATTTGTTCTCGAACAACAAAGCGGTTTTGCAGACACACTGCATTGTCATTCATTAGTTGGTATCAGACCTTGACCTAGTTGCTGGATAATGCCTCTGCTTTCTTTAAAGTCCCCCTAGGCTCTCCCCCACATCATAGATCCCCTTGCTCTCTTAAAGGAGTCAAATCTCATTAATAGCCGTTCTTTCAAGTTCCGAACATAGTCTTTGCTAATTGCAACGTACAATACAAACCCATGTAATGAACTTCATTGACTGATGGCTGTTGTGAGCAGCTACAGCGGAAGAAGAAATAACCAGCATGCTGCCTGTGCATCTCCTCTCAGTTTCAGCAGGAACAGGTGTGCAAATCAGGCTTTTTCAGAAGTAGAAAGTGCTCTATATCTAGAATACTGTACCTTTGTGGTAAACTACTTTTCAGACAAATGCAGTGCACACAAATAAGTGCTTTTGTATAGAAGGGGTGAAACAGCTGTATAAGTGGCCAGAGAGCGTAAAAGTGTGAAGGTATTCAATAATACATGTGGCTTTTCAAAGAGCAATACTAATGGATGGCTTAAAACAACACATGGATGGGGGGAGTAGCAAGGAGACGAAGCAGTATATCTGAGAGAGAAGTAACAGCTCTCCCTTCTGGAGCGCTGATCTATTAGGCTGCCTGGGCGGAGGAAGCAGGGTCTGCGGTGACAAGTAACCCATCACCTATTGGAGTTGCCGTTGTCGGGAGAAACATGTTTTAGGGCTTTAAGAGAGACGGCTCAAGCAGACTGTCTGGCTATAGAAGCTGACACAGTGACGAGTGGTTGACGAGGTTATTAAAGTAATGGTGACATTGACGGTTCCTTTCTGAGAGGCGTGTTGATTCTTCTGTAATTGCTGTATTTACTCTGCATGTAGGGTTTCTGAAGCTGGCTGTGTCAGCGCTGGCTCATGCTTTGTTGACAAAGGAATAATAATGATTTGGTGGCATGCAATATGGTGTCGGGGTTCATAACCTTTCGTTGATACCTGCAGTGCATCATTCAGACATGAGCACATTTTTCATGCTGGTTTTCCTGCTGTATCTGTGTGTTGTTTCTAAATGTGTATATGTTTCACAAACAGGGAACTCCCCTTCTTCACCTCTAGGTGTCAGTAGAGACTTGCAGTACTGGGGGTGTGGCAGCAGATGCTGCGCCCGACAGCTGTCAATCACTTCTCCAATCGCATTCACATGTGTTGGTGTTCATTAAGAACTCCCATAATGCTTCTGTGGCAGCGCTCCCAGTGCAACTTTATTTGTAATTGTTTTTCACTGAGTGAGTTAACCAGTGTGCGTTTATACTGGCCGTGGAAATGAATGGGTGCAAAAATACAGCAAATACAAAAAGTGTCACGTAAGCTGCTGTCCTTCGCAGAGCTTTGGAGAGCTGTGGGCAGCACTGCTGTACTCAGGATAGAGATCATACGCACAGGATGCAGCCATGCATCTGTTAAACACAGATTGACAGCCTCCTTCAGAAAAGAGGACTAGCAGGTGTCTGTAATGCACAGTATATACCCGCACACATTACTGGTGTGCTATGGTTTAAAAGGATGCACGCTCTGTGTGCTGCTCTTGTCCTATTCAGCATGTTGCATGAAACACCTGTAGTAAATGGCGTGGTTGTAATGAGTCCTGAAGGGACACCAGTGCTGAGTGTGCATCGTGTTCAAGGAAGAGGTGCAGCACTCTTTACTGTGAGGAAATTATGCCTGGTGATAAAGAAGGACTGTATCTGGGGATCAGGGCTGAGGTTTTAACTACCAGGGAAGACATTGTATGAGCAGCTGCATGGGAGTATAGCAGCTTTCAAGATGCAGCAAAAATAGAACTACCAGAACCAAGCCCAGTGGGATCATTAGGAAACTGATGACAATTATACTGCTGTCTGCTGCAGGAGGAGATTGGAGGTGCTGAGAGAGGAAGAGTTCACTGCTTGTATTTATAATTCACTACACACTTGGTTTGACCTTGTGTAATTCAATTCACACCTGCATGTATTTTCGGAAGGGAGAGCTGTCTGCATTTGCCTCTCATGCTTATTAAAACACAATACACTTGGTCTACATTTTGGTTTTGTTATTCATTTGATCCATTGTTCACACAATGCGAGAGGCGTGGGAGGGTGCAGTGCTGTTTGGACTGGATTAGGAGTGTCATGTTGCTGCTGCTGCTGCTGGGTCACAAGGCTTGGGAATGGACTACAGGTGACAGTCGTGGCTCCAGTTCAAATGACAGGCGAGGAGCCTTTGTATTTGTGTTTACAGGACAAGAGAATATATCAGGGGGGTCGGCAAAACAAACACTTCTTAACAGATACCTTGAAAAACAAGAATCCACCCTTTGTGAACAAACCTGTATTAGCATTGCTTCAAAAACAAACAAGACAGAATAAAGGTGTTCTAGGGCGTGTGAAGCCTCTGTCCCCCGCGTGGCTCAGACACAAAGGGGGTGTATTTGGCATCCAGGTAGAAAGAGGGGGCAGGGTTTATATGGGATCTGAGGCAGCCGTTTACTTTGAGATTAGGATCAAGGAGAATGAGACAGGGGAGGGTGTCCCAAATAGAAGGATGAAAGCAGCTGTAACGTCTACAAAGAAACAGCAACAAAGAGCAGGAGAGAAAGGGAAACTGGCCGATGCTGTCATTTACATGAAGACTGACTGGTAATTAAACACACCCGTCGCTCACCCGGGATCAAGTCAATGAGGGCAGGGTTACATGTTCATGGAAGCAGCCGAGCGAGTTTGTTCAGATCATGCAGGATGTGTTCATCGAATCCTGAACGGAGTGTCAATCTGTATCGCTCCACATTGGTGGCGTTAGTGAAATGAGTTTAGAATGTTTCCTTGAGGTTTCACAGCTGCTTTAGAAAATCAAGTGAGCCAGTTT
This sequence comes from Polyodon spathula, assembly GCF_017654505.1. Lineage (NCBI taxonomy): Eukaryota > Metazoa > Chordata > Actinopteri > Acipenseriformes > Polyodontidae > Polyodon > Polyodon spathula. The sequence continues at coordinate 333,232 of NC_054574.1, read as the reverse complement.
TGTGAATGTGTCGGTCTGGTACCTTTTAATAATATAGACAGGCTGCAGTTACTTGAATACACAGTGGAGACTCCATACAGTATATACCGCCATCCTAAATCTGCTCTTCATTTCTCCTTTAGGTTGCGTATTGAGTGCACATAATGAGGAGTTTGCAAGGTGAACAGGTGTCCTGATACTGTGTGGAATACCGAAATTAGCAACCTCAGCTTCAACACAAAGCGTGGATAATGACTTTCTGTAAAATGCTTGCCGTGAATGTGGAGACTGCCTGAAAGTGAAGCCTCATTTGTGTGTCTCTGAACCCTGCTTATCCACGTTGAGATCTCCTCCCTCAGCCAGACTGGCACAGTATCTCTGCCATCGCTTTGATAGCTGCCTGGCCCCTCACAACGTCAAGTGAAGGCCCTGTCTGCATTCTGCAGCATATCTCTCCCAAGCAGGCCTGTCTTGTACAGTTGCAGACACTGTGTCTTGTTAATTTCCTGATACCTTAATGATATCAGCAGGTTGTTTGTGCAATGTAAAGCTTGGACATTCTCTTGCTGTGTGTGTTTGCGATGGGGAGCGGTGATAGCGCGAGGCAGCCACAGACGCATATCAAGGGAATCGCTGATTAAACCTGCACACAATAGGAATGTCAGGTATTAAACAAGCTGCCAGTGCCTGCTTTCAACTCCAGCCTTTTATTTGTTTGTATTCTGCAGGTTTTGATTACACGTTCATTTCTCTCATGGAACCCTATGTTGCAAGGCTTGGTTCCAAAACAGCAGAATTGCTCTAAAATCAGTAAATGTAGGGGTGACTGGCATGGGGATTCTTAAACTAGGGGACCCCCGCAGGTCCACAGGGGGTCCCCAGGGTATTCTCTCTGTCTCATCGAATGTCCAGCATGCTGGGCGCACTGTGGCATACTGCAGAGTTGAAGAGCAACATATGGGCATATAAAAATACATTGTTGCTGCTGGGTAGACCCGAGCCTGAGGAAACACAGTGGAGCTCCGCAGTGCACTGCATGCAGACCGCTCTGCTGTGACAGCCAGCCTCGGGATTCGTCATGAGCTAAACGCTGACCTTGCACTCCGGGAGGAAGTGGACAATAAGGCTACAGATCTGTGAGGTACTGTTCACAGACACTGAGAGAGTGAGTGAGCTGCCAGCACAGAGCCATGCCAGCTCTGCAGCACATCCCTCCACATGCCCTGGCCCCTCTCTGCTGTGCTGCACGCACTGCTCCGGAGCACAGCCAGGGCTGCAATCATTCACACAGGAGCTGAGCACAGTGCAGGGATCTTTATTTTAAATAGCACAATATTTGATATGGACTGCGCAGGGATGAACTGAAGCGATTTTTTGATTTTATTTCCCTCTACCTCCTGCTGGGTATCTCCTGATCTCTCCCTCCTTCTTTCTTATCATTGTTGACTCATCATTCTGAGGTGCCAAGTTTCACAGCTCCTCCTGATGTGCCTGATCTTATCTGTCTGAGAGGCTAGAGCTGCATTAGGAAACAAACGTGAAATATATACACAGAACTGCGTGTAAAGCATGGGGAAATAAACGTGAAATATGTAGACAGAACTGTTGCTAAACACGCTTGGAGCATTCCTCTGTGAGAAAGAGAAACAGCACACATTTATCCTATTAACAGATGGCAGTGCAGTGGTTTGCCGCTGTACTATGTGTGTGAAACCAGTTGTATTTATCCCCCAGTGTCTGTAGAACTCATTTAGCCCGCTGGTAATTGGCTTGAGAACAGTCAAAGGGTAGAGATGTGTTCTTTTGGATTTCTACATATTAAACAGGATTCAGACATCATGTTCAACACTGTAGCTGGTAGTTCTTCAATGATGCACGTTCATGCTGTTCCCCTTTTTAATCATTGTTCATTTGTTTTCTAGCATTTTACAGCCTCCTCAAGTTTAGGTGTCGTTCACATTCCCTTCAAAGGCAGTCTGTAAAACAGTGGAGCTGTTCCCAGGTTTCCGACGGCACGGCAGTGGTTTCCTTTTGTTATAAAATGATTATTAAAAGTGCAGCGTGATGATTTCTTTGGTTTGTTTTGTATTGATTGTATTATACAGAGCGTGAAGTGAAGGAAAGCTCTTGGCTGATGATTTAAACTCTGATGCAGACAGCTCTGTTGCCTGCAGTGAGACTTCCCAGATTCAAGAAAGGTCAGGTTTTACTTAGCAGTCAAAGCCGAGCTGTAAATCATTGTGCAGTTAGAGGCTTTGGAGCCAGCTGAGGAGCCAGTCTTGCAGTATCCCTGCCTGTGGAAGCATAGTTCACTGTCTGGAGCTTTATTGTGCCAGGACATGCAGGGTTAAGAGTTCTGGACGTTCTTTCAGACAGAATAAAAGACGCTTTCCTGAGAATCCCATTGCAGCACTCCAAAGGGCTTTGCAAAACAAAGTAATAATATTAAAAAAAACAAAAAAACAAAAACACACTTGTTATTTCAAAACTAGACACACAACATCCATGCGGTGCATTGAAATGGGCTCAAAATGTGCTCTGTGGTGTTTGAAGTGCGACTGGGCTGGTTCTGCTTCCTGTGTGTCTGTGTGTGTGTTCATCTAAAACTTTAAAAACTTGTACAATTCAAGGGTAAGATTTTTAACAAAAAAAACTAAGTGAAGCAGAATGTATTTTTAAAAGTCCTTTCAACCCAGAGGGGACACTGAAGAGGACATGTGGTCAAAACATTTTGTCTTCTTGAAATAAACTTCCATTAGTTTTACCAGCTGACCAAATCCTTCTTTTTGCTTTTTGTTATTTTTGACTCATTAAGGCCTGATTCGAGGCAGCTCTGTGAAAAGCAGCCATCGAGACTCGTGTAACGCGGATGTTGCTTGACAAACAGGGCCATGCGTTTAGCAGGTGTGCATACAGTGTGCTGTCAAAGACTTGCAGCTTATGCAGGATTAAGCAGGCACTTAGCAAGGAGGAAAGAGGGTATAGAGTCTGAATCTCTGAAGGCTCTCTTACTGGGCAAAGCACCTAATATCTTTAAGGGATTCCGCTTTGCACTGGGTAGCAGAAGTAGCAAGCACTTAAGGTATCTTTGGGGTTTGTTAAGAAATTATTTCTTTGTGTTTGGAATAGCCCAAAGGTTAAAGACAAGAGAAAGGAAGTGCCTCGTAAGAATTGAGGTGACTGAAACTGATAAAGGAGTGAGCAGACAATACATTTACATCTAATAAATGATGCAAAAATCTCACTTTCTTCAGCAATTCCATGTTTCAATGCCTTCCAATGAAAAGGAAATAAATATGGGCATGTAAATGCATATTAGTGTGTTCGATTAGTTTACCGGTCTGGTGCTTTAGTGGAGTTCTCCTTGCCAGACCTCTCTACAGGTCTAATATGGTTAAGATTTAAATACATGTGCTGTTGTATTGTATTGCTGCAATAATCAGGTTTATTGGAGATAATGAAGTACAGTATGGATAGTCCTTAGCACTAGCTCTTGTTTGTTCCGTGCATATCTTGCAAGGCAGTGGTATTATCTCTTCAATCTTCTTTCGTTTTATTGTTATTTGTGGAGAAGCTCTTGTACTTTGCATTATGGGCTTTGCGTGATTAAGTGCGCAAAATGACAAACATGCTTGTCTTGCGCTCCTCGTCTTCTTTCCTAAGTCGAATAATCACCTTTAGGAGGCTCAGTCTCTTTTAGCTAGTCTGTCAGTCCCCAGTACCCAGATCCCCAATAAGCCGCATTTGTTAAACTAAACACTTGATCTGTTTCGGGGGCATCAGCTGGAGGCGAGGTCTAAGAAGCCTGATGAAAGTATCTAGCAGGATTTAAAGAGGACACATGTATTATCTGGGAGATTTGTTGCCGCTTGTCGGAGTTTATCCACAGATCTACCCCCTCGAGTATGTTCCCAGAGCCATTCTGTACATGTACGTACTTCAATGGAAGTGACAGCAGTGTGTGTTGCCAGTAGTCCTTGCAGCCTCAGTCGCACGGGTTCAGGGGCGCACGCTGAATGAATGCTCTGTGCGCCCCAGCGATGAGCAGCTGCAGGAAGTGTGTTTCATCACCACAGTGCTGAACCGGTTTGAACCCTTTACTTTGGGGTCCGTTCAGGTGCTGCAGCTTCCTCTGCCTGTGTGTCCCCCAGGATTCATTAACACCCTTTCATAAAGACAACCCATGCAGCTCTGTGTTAAAATCTAATAGACCATGCAGCGCCTTGTTAAAATCTAATAGACAGTCCATGCAGCGCCTTGTTAAAATCTAATAGACAGTCCATGCAGCGCCTTGTTAAAATCTAATAGACAGTCCATGCAGCGCCTTGTTAAAATCTAATAGACAGTCCATGCAGCGCCTTGTTAAAATCTAATAGACAGTCCATGCAGCCCCTTGTTAAAATCTAATAGACAGTCCATGCAGCGCCTTGTTAAAATCTAATAGACAGTCCATGCAGCGCCTTGTTAAAATCTAATAGACAGTCCATGCAGCGCCTTGTTAAAATCTAATAGACAGTCCATGCAGCCCCTTGTTAAACCTGCTCCCCTGCTCTTGTGCTTCATGGTACAGTGCTGCATGTTGTTTAGTGTGTTGCCGAGTGCTTACTGTGTCTGGGAGGCTGGGGACTCTGATAAGGGCAGAAGAATGATGGTGTGAGATATTTTCTGGATGTTTTATTAGCTGAATAAAAGGGTTGCTGCTACTTTACATCCTACATGTGCTGCCAACTCTGGTGTCAGAACTATATAGGACCTGACAAATGAACCAAGAGTGCCTCTCGCCAAAATAAATTCACCTTTCTGAAAGCATTTAACAGATTTGGGAGTTTCTGTACCCTAGGTGAAATGTGCAGTAGCTTTTGTTGAAGTAGTTTAATGGCCAACGTAATATTAAAACAATGTTTTCTGACGTGTTTGATGTCTTTCCACTAGGAGACAGTGATTTCCACATTGTAAATACAGTAGCTTACACATAAGAAGCACGCTGCTTCCCAGCAGAAGGGATGGGATCTGTTGCTCAGCAGTTATATCACAGTTATATGAACTGCATTTATCAGAATTCAGGAGTTTTTTAAACAATTAAGCACATTTCCAAAGCTTTTTACTCAACATAAAATGCCGAATGAACAACCTAACATTCTCAAACTGTCCTGAAATCCAACCGATTATCTGTTTAACAAAAAGATACTGCATGTCGCAGTTACACAGTCTGGACAGCAGGGGTCATCATGCTCTAATTCTAATATAGGCTGACACACCACAAGCAACAGCCAGCAATGGTGTCTGATGAGATCAGTTCCAAGTTTGATTTTAACTTCACTTGAACTTGAATTCTTGAAAGGTAACCAAGCAAAAGATTCATAAAGTTCATAGTGCAGCATGTGCACTGCTCTGATAGCGCACGCCACTCTTCTGATAGCGCACGCCACTCTTCTGATAGCGCACTCCACTGTTCCCTAGGCCCTGGTAATGCTTCTGCTTTTACTCTTTGCAAACATGGTGTTGCTCTGAACAGACAACTATGTTAGAAGTGTTCAGAGTTTATCAAGCTGATTAAACTACTGAGGGCCAGTTTTAGCAGGTTTAGTCTCCTTTGTTGAGAGAGTGCTGTTGTTTTCTTGTGTCTTTATCTACAGCAGTAAGCTTTAATTCAGTGTTTACATATATTAACCTGAATGCAAAAGCAATGTCACACCCCCATGCAACTGACATTAGCACTGCAGGAGGTGCTTATAGGCTGTGAAATGGTTTTGAATGCAGAATTCTGTTACAGTACATGGAATATGGGATGTTCTGAAAGTCTGTAACGCTTTTATTGAGAATACAGCTGTGTTCAAGATAGTGTGTGTGCATGTGAATGTGAGGAATGAGTAGCAGAGCTGGGCTGGTGGAGAGGAAGAGAGCCCTGTCAATGCAATCCCTGCAGAGCTGGAGATTGGAGGCCAAGTCACTGACCTGATTAAGACCCTCTCCGAGGGAGGAGGGAGAGAAGCTGCAGGAAGCCTTGCTGTGCAGGGATGCAGACCCTCTCTGAGGGAAGGAGAGAAGCTGCAGGAAGCCTTGCTGTGCAGGGATGCAGACCCTCTCTGAGGGAAGGAGAGAAGCTGCAGGAAGCCTTGCTGTGCAGGGATGCAGACCCTCTCTGAGGGAAGGAGAGAAGCTGCAGGAAGCCTTGCTGTGCAGGGATGCAGACCCTCTCTGAGGGAAGGAGAGAAGCTGCAGGAAGCCTTGCTGTGCAGGGATGCAGACCCTCTCTGAGGGAAGGAGAGAAGCTGCAGGAAGCCTTGCTGTGCAGGGATGCAGACCCTCTCTGAGGGAAGGAGAGAAGCTGCAGGAAGCCTTGCTGTGCAGGGATGCAGACCCTCTCTGAGGGAAGGAGAGAAGCTGCAGGAAGCCTTGCTGTGCAGGGATGCAGACCCTCTCTGAGGGAAGGAGAGAAGCTGCAGGAAGCCTTGCTGTGCAGGGATGCAAAAACAGGCTGTGAGTGGGTTATTCATTAAGCTCTCTCTGTGACAGTTTCAAAACAGATAATATAATTCACTTGTGTGTACTGTTCATTTGTTTTATTCATCTAAACCCTGTTTTTTATTCTTGAGTTTTAGTTATAGAAATACTAAAAGAAACATATAGAAATTCAATGTAAATTTTTTCCACTAGAAGTCTTTCTCCATGTCTTCAGAGTTCCCAGCATTGATTTCTGGTCTAAATGTTTGTCATTTGTTTTATTGTGCGTGTGCGTGCAGGGGGAGGGAGGGAGGGACGTTCTGCTTTTGGTCCATTTGGAAGAAAGTGTTTTTTTAGAATGTTTCAGGAGCTGCTGGGGCCCTCAACAGCTTCTTAATGAGCTTCTGTGTAGCTCTGCTGCTCCAGCTCAAAGTATAAAGCATAGTTCACATTCTATGATGAACACCGGGTGCTGTGTGTTCAGTCTATGCAATGAGAGGGAGTCTATGGGAGGGTGCTGTGTGTTCAGTCTATGCAATGAGAGGGAGTCTATGGGAGGGTGCTGTGTGTTCAGTCTATGCAATGAGAGGGAGTCTATGGGAGGGTGCTGTGTGTTCAGTCTGCAATGAGAGGGAGTCTATGGGAGGGCGTTTTTGCTCATGTGGATCGAATCAGAAATCTCCACTAATTGATTCTTTACTAGACTCCACAACAGCCTAATGGAGCTCCCATTAAATCCCCAAGTATTTAAAGCTGGTTTGAGTGTTTCTGGGAGAGGTAGCCTGTACCACTAAGATAGCTTTTACAAGACGGGTGAATTAACTGCATTGCTGTGAAGCACTCTGCGTCCGGGCCCCCCTTAGCCTGGGATTTGAACAGAGACAATAGGAAATGGTGTGAAGTGGGCAGCAAGGCCGAGAGAGATCTATCAAAATGAATTCCAGATGACTCAGCCTGGCTGTTTGCAGGACGCATACCGTGTCTAAAGACTATTTGCGAGGTTTAAACCAGCCTGGCTTTTAATGCAGATGGATTGGTTTTTATGTGGAAAAAGTTCAATAGCATTCATTTTTATGTCTTTTTTTTTTTTTTTGAGCTGCTGATCTTATAAATAAATAAATTACGATGAGAATGAACTTTTGTTCCTGTTGAACTCGGGGGGGGGGGGGGGGGGGATGCTTTTAGTTTGTGGAGGTGGCGATGGCTTGTGCAGGTTAGTTGCAGTTCAAAGCCCTTGGTGACGGCGGCGCATGCTGAAGGCTATTCATGAAGGCCGTGACTGGCAGTTAATGTCCACTGCAGAGGGGGCTATTGCTGGTACAAACCCACCCTGCAGAGGGGGCTATTGCTGGTACAAACCCACCCTGCAGAGGGGGCTATTGCTGGTACAAACCCACCCTGCAGAGGGCGCTATTGCTGGTACAAACCCACCCTGCAGAGGGGGCTATTGCTGGTACAAACCCACCCTGCAGAGGGCGCTATTGCTGGTACAAACCCACCCTGCAGAAGGGGCTATTGCTGGTACAAACCCACCCTGCAGAGGGGGCTATTGCTGATACAAACCCACACTGCAGAGGGGGCTATTGCTGGTACAAACCCACACTGCAGAGGGCGCTATTGCTGATATAAACTCACACTGCAGAGGGTGCTATTGCTGGTACAAGGCAAAACTTTATTTTTTATTCAGATATTTTTGAGTGAAATTCGAAGCTGCTTATTGGTTACAGACTGCTAAATTCAAAAGCTGATTGGCTGTTGATCTGAGATGATAATCCTGTTTTTTCTTTTGCTTGCTCTGCAGATTTGGTTGATCCCGTCAGCTGTTCTCTTCTGCTCCAGAGTTGACGTCCCTTGTAAACAAACCAGCCTTTAGAGAAGGATCCGAGCTGAGTGCACGTTCAGTAAGGGGCAAACCCCTGCAACTATTCACGTTTGTAGAAACGCTGTATTGGAAATATAACCCAATTGAGGGGTTCAGGGCTACAATTAAACAGTGCACACATACTTCAAGAAAATCTCTTTGTAACAGCCATTGTAATTAAATGTAAAAGGAATGCATTCAGGGCTCGTATCAAAGCTCTCGGCTTCAAGCAAAAATAAAATCAATTTGACATGCATTAAACAGCGGCAAGCTGCAAAGAAACACAACAGAAATGGGAGGGTAAAGTACCATAACCATGTTGAAAACACGGAATACTGTGTGTTTTACAATAGAGATGTAATACCAGCGTATTAAACTTCTGTATGAACACAGATAAGCCTTTTCTTTGGGACTGGGAAGCCTGTATATGGTTTCCGGCTGAAAGCCAGTGTAGAATCTGAGAACATCTTGCAGAATTTCATGGCTGCGGATTTGTTTGGTAGGGATTTCACAGTGCAAGTGTATCAGAGGAGGTGGATGGTAATTGGATCGCTGGAAGCAAGCACTGGTCTTTTAGACAAACCTAAACCTTTTCTTCTGTCTGTGTTTGCTTATTGCATTAACATTTCCAGAAGCAAATCTCTTCAGGCTTGTTTCTTCTGCACATTATTCCCCTGCAATGCATCTGTTATGCAGCCTGGGGAGATATTTGGAGAATATGACCAGTGATGGGTCGAAATGCCAGAACTCTATTAATCCTGTATGAGACCCTCCCCTTCAAATCCAATATTAAATATCCGCAGCTGGTCGGCATGTTGGCCAGAGCCCCCCTTGTTGTTTTTTTAATTGATTTTGTTTATTTCTTTATTTTAATTTGAGGGATCCGTTTTGAAGGGATCAGATGAAATAAAGACCAGCTTTGATACACAGTGAGCACTGTAACGCGAGGAGACAGAAAATGACACCACGTCTTCATTTTTCTATGTGCTCTCTGGCACGGGGGTGGAAATAACAGATCTGCTGACTGAAATGTAGATTCATTAAGTGCCTTTATGCAGTTACACCTATTCCTCATTGTATGGTTTTCATATTGCATGCATGCTTTCCACCACATTCAAAGCGCTCCCAGCTCTCTTTGTCAGAGTACATGTGTATGAAGTGTAGGGTAATGACTTCCACACATCTGAGATTAGGCAACTTGAACAGGCTCCCAGAGTAACGGGGAAATACTGGGCTTCATTAGCACGTCTTGAAAATGTCAAGGGCTAGCAGCGCTAATGTGACAGAAAGGGACAAAAAAAAAACGAAGCTTTGAAGAATCGCAAAGGAGGAAAAAAATGAATTACTTATACGTGCGTGTTCTGTCACGACTGCCGTCCGATTCCAGAATGAAAACGATTTTGCAGATTATTTTATGTGTTGGACAGTATTTTATTATTTTGGCTATTTGTCAGTCTAACCGTTTAGGTTATTCAGACTTTTAAAAACCCAGACAATGAGAATATCCTTCTCCACTGAAATGTGGCACACTAGACTCAAAACAAGAAGACATTAATTTTATTTATTTATTTATTTTTGAAAATCAAATCCAATATCCCTGTTATGAAGAAAGGTCAGAGAGTTTCCTATCACCAAAATGACCTTCTTGACGAAGCAGAGTACAGTATTGCTGGAACTTCATTTATAACCCCCACAGCTGAATGGGTTCATTTCAGTGGTTCAGATCGCTGTGCTGCTGACAGCATCCCTGTGTAACAGTGAAGAAGCTGGTGAAACAGATCCCTGTGCTGCTGACAGCATCCCTGTGTAACAGTGAAGAAGCTGGTGAAACAGATCCCTGTGCTGCTGACAGCATCCCTGTGTAACAGTGAAGAAGCTGGTGAAACAGATCCCTGTGCTGCTGACAGCATCCCTGTGTAACAGTGACGTGAGACGAGGTCACACCTCCACAGTGCCACCTCAATGCAAAACACTGGTGCGCAGCTAGCAGTGCTCACACCCATCTGCTTGTAACTACTACTACTGCTAGTGATGATAATACTAATACTAATAATAATAATAATAATAATAATAGTTCATGCATTTGATTAATTGAGTCAGAGCTGTGCAAAGCAGCTGAAACCTGCCCAACCAATCCCCGACCCCATGTCATGCAAAGGGTTAAAAATGCTGTCATCCTGATGGCTGCAAAGAAGACAAATGAGGCCAAACTAGAGCATTCCTGCTGGGAGCAAGGGCTGGGTTTGAGCTGGAAGCCTGGTTCAGTGAGGCTGTACAGAAACCCCAATGATCTGTCCACTGTCTCCAATAGTGATGGATTGCAGCAACGGAAATATCTTACCAGAGGCCGAGCTTTATATACCAGCAACATGCCGTGCCTGTTAGTGCTGTTCCAACGAACTGCTTCTGCCAGCTCCTGCATTCTGTTACTTATTAGGTGCTGTCTTGTTGTCCAAAGCCGTAATATTTCTCATGCGTCTTAATGAAGATCACAAGAGTTTTTATCTTCTTTTGCTGCTTTACTTAAATCAGCGTCAGCCTGGTGAATCTGCTTTACTTGGCCTCTTGAACTTTCATTTTACAATTTTTCTGGTTGAGGTGTGGAGGAAGGATTCGGATGCGTGATCTTCACGACCCCCCCCAAAAAAATAAAAAAATAATGGAAAAGCAGAAAACTGGAAAATGCAATTTATTCATTCTAGTGGGTGTGTAAAAACAGGTGACATTCAAGAACGCATGTAGAGAATGAGTACAAATCAATGCTGGGGATCTGGTTCAAAATGTACAGAATGAGTACAAATCAATGCTGGTGATCTGGTTCAAAATGTACAGAATGAGTACAAATCAACGCTGGGGATCTGGTTCAAAATGTACAGAATGAGTACAAATCAACGCTGGGGATCTGGTTCAAAATGTACAGAATGAGTACAAATCAATGCTGGGGATCTTGTTTCCAGAGAATACGAATATACTGGGGCTGTGGTTTTTATTAGATTTTTTACTGTGTGTTTGGATAAAAAGAACATATCCTGATGTTTTGATAACATGTATACTTTTAAAAGTGAGAAATTAATGCTTATCCATGTAAGCCTGCAATAGGCTCAGTTCTAGCTGCAGGTCAGAAAGCTTGTCATTGACATTAATGACCTTCAGTCTGTAACTTAGGATCCTGCTTCAGCGACTGTCCTTTCTAACTGTGTGTAAGTGTACTGCACATCTCCAGAGCCTGCTGTGTACAGTATTGCAATGATTCCTGCCTCTGTGTTTGTACTCTCGGGGGACATTGTATGCCATGCAGTTAACAATACCTTTACTCTAGGCTGAAGAGGGAGGATCTCAGGTCATCTGACCGAGTAACTCACGCCTGCATTCAGTACACAGAGTAGGTAAGCTGATTGTCTACAAATATTGACATTACTAGATACTGACTCATCTTTATACAGTGTGTGTTTGTGTGTGTATATATGTGTGTGTATATATATATATATATATATATATATATATATATATATATATATATATATATAGAGAGAGAGAGAGAGAGAGAGAGAGAGAGAGAAATAATAGACGGGCTTCAGTGAGTTACAGGAAAATGATTCCCTCTAGGGTTTCTGTGACTTCATAAACTACGAGAGCGTTGGGTCGAGGCACAGAACCCCGAGATGGAATCATTTTCCTTTAACTCACTGAAGCCCAGTTATTATTTTTTATAATACATGGAAATTAGGATCTAATAAAAAAAGACAATAAACACGTCTCAAGGTTCAAATTGCAAGTGAATTTAATTAATAACAACGTAGATTAAGTCAATATTAAAGAATCTGAAATATAATTTTCTTTTTGATAATTCTAATAATTTTAAGGAAAAGGTGTTTCAATGGTGTATGCGTTTTTTTTTCTCTTGCTGATTATTCATCTCATTCACTTGGTTGGTGCTCCCATTGGTGGAAGATGATTGCAAATCTTCACAGATAAATTTGTTAAGTGCCTAAAAACCATGACTTGTGGGCGTTGTCGAATGATTGAAAACGAGATGTTTTGTGCTTGGAAATTCTGGCCTGTGATTGGTTAAAACCTCATCATAGGAACAAAAAATAGATTTAAGCTATTGCCCTGACATCCCTACACCACAGGACAATAGCCTCCCTCTGACACGTGATTGGATCACATCACTGTCAGTCCCGCCCCTTTTCAGAGGAACACGCCACCCTTTCCCCTGCACTCCTTACAGCAAGAGACAATAGCTGAAAATGAAAGAACTGCTGAAAAGCCTGTGACTTAACAGAACATTAATTACAAAATGTACTGCAAAGGAAAGATTCTTCAGATGCTAAAGCGGTGATTCAAACGTCACGGTCACTGTTTTCTGACTTTCTGAAATCCAGACAAATTCAGCTTGACGATGGAAACAAATATGACGGCCAGGATCTAAACGCACTGCTAAGAGAGTATTGTGCAGCGGACGGAGAGCTGGATCCTGAAAAAGACTTTGATAACTATACCGTGTGAACTTCAAAAACATTTGCTGTTATTTCTTTATTTACTTCTGCTGTATCAGTTATAGTTAAACAAAATATATAAAGCCGTATTTACTATCCAACCTTGCCTCACTTATTTTCATGACTGATTAATATATTAAATACGTCCTGCACACTCGGCTCATAATGGAAAATGAAATGCCCCTCCGGAAGACTAAAGTTACCTCCAGGGTGCAATGCCCTTGGCCTGCGGCTTCGGGCATTATAGCCCCCTGTCTGTAACAATAGTGTTCCCTCGGTGCAATAATTTTCCATTATGACCCTCCTCTCCAGTCCATATTTACTATATATAGATATACACACACGCATGGTTCATCTTCAGTGTGTCCCCTGAATCACAAATGACACTCCACTGCATTACAATGTAATTTTTCATTTTTTTAAAAACAGCAGGAGCGAATGCAAATCATCACGAGAGGCGAGGTGACAAAAATTGATGCACAAGGTGGTTTGCAGGAGCCACTGGCGTGTTGGTGCCGCTGTTGGGTTCTGTACAGACAGTGGACAGGCTAAGGCTACTCAGCAGAACCGGGGATTAGCTCTGTCCAGTTTCCTGCACTGCTGTTCAGTCCCAGCTGGTACTGGAAGGAGGAGGACTCTCTGGAAGAGTACGCTGGAAAGTCACTGGCGCAGCCGCTCGAATGGGGCGAGCCCGGCTTGCTGTCGTACATAAAGGGGGCGGCTCGCTCTCTGGAGGGAGAAGCGATTCCCGGTGCAGGCGGGTTGTAAGCACTCAGGTGAGTGTCGGCTGGCTGCGAGCGCTGCCCTGCGATGCAGGCGGGGAGCCGGGGCATCATGGCTGCAGCTGTGCTGAAGTGAGCTGGGAACGGCTGATAAGAGACAGTCTCCATGCTCTGCATGCTGTAGCTGCTGTAGGGGGAGACGGACGTCCACATGTTGCTGTTGAGAGAGGGTGGAGGGGGGGGATCCTCCCCCTCGGAGCTGGAGTACATGCAAGCTTCCTGTGAGCCCACCGCCTCGCCGCAGTATGGGGGGATTATCAGCGGCTGCTCGTAGGAGGGGGCTGAGCGGAGGTGGTGCTCTTCAGGGACAGAGGAGGGGGCTTCTATATATGGGTGTTTGCAAGCCAGATCCAAGTGCCGGCTGTTGTCTGTAATGATAAAATAAGCACAGAAAAGTATGCTTGCCTCATCCAGTAGCGCTGGGCTGAATTACAATGCTAATGCAAAAATTAAATAAGAAAAGCTAAATGCAAACTCCACTATGCTTTAGTCCTCATTTACTGCACTTAGGCACAGTTATCTGTTATTTGTTGTTTATTTGTTTTTATAAACAAAAAATATATATATTTTTGTAACTTTTATATAGGCTATATAACATCTAAGCTAATCCTGACTAATAATAATAATAATGGTCATTAGATTAGGTTCCTTTTAAAGTTGAAATCTTTTTAAATGGTGGCGATTTCACAACATTTTCTTGATTCATAATAACCTTGCCCTTACTAGGCTATGTGCATGCAAGCTAGCAATAATAATAATGATGTAAAAAACACGCGTTGATTTTCCTTGTTTATAGTGACGTTTGTATTATCACTTAAAGCAACAACAACATACAGTAAATGAAGATACCCTGGCATTCAAACTGTTAAGCCGTTGTTATTTTGAAGTGAGCTGCTCTTTTGCATTCATGGTGACGTCTAGCGCATGAGCCCCAGCTGCACAATCAGAAAACAAGGCTGGCTGCACACAGCGCTAGTGCTGGACAACAGGGGGTCGTTGAGACACACAGCATGCCAGAATACCCTGAAACAGCGGCAGCACTGAGCCTGCTAGCAGCGTGCTGTCCTGGTCTCTCCATTACCTCTCCGTGTGAAGCAGTGGTAGAGCAGGCCTGAGTCCCGGGGTACAGCCAGGGAAGTGAAGGGCCGCTCCTGGGGGTCTGAAGCACTGAACTGCATGTGAGTGCTGCTCTTGTACTGATAGTGCTGCTGCAGGGTTTGATGAGTGACGGACAGCGCGCCACTGCCTCCCATTCTACCAGCCAGCTGGCCGTGAGCAGAAACCAGCCTCTGCCGGCCCACGCTCTTGGAGATCACAGGGTGTTCCTTACTGGAAAGAAACACCATTGAAAACAACAGGTTAAGTAACCTAATAACCTTGCTCTCTTCCTAGGCTATGTGCATGCGAACTGAGGCTGTAGCCTCTGTTTCTGCTCTGTCTTGAAAGTGATGCAGAATTCCCAATATTCCTGATGTGGAATGTACCAATCTGATCGCGCGGGTCTCTTGGATCGATTTCTGTAAATCTCTTTAACGATGCCAGGAATTTCCAAGGAATTTTAATAGACTGACAAGTTGTTAATTTTAGTTTTTTTAGTTTTTTGTATTTTTTTTCTTATCTGTGACCAGGAGGGGAAAAAAAAAATCTAAACGAGCCACACAAACCTCTGCAGACAGGAAGCTCGCAGATCGCTCTCCTCACTGCCCCGGAACCCTTTGGCGAAGGGGTTGTTCTCAATCTTCAGCTGGGTAATCTGGAACAGAGTAAAGACGTGTGCGGGACCACTGTCCTATCGGCTTCTCAGTTGTAACATGGACTAGTGAATTGTAATACAGCCACATCCAGTGTGACACTACACAGAAGAAAGTTTGCTACAATCGCTTTCACTGCACGGAATTTCATTGCACTTCCTCTTAACTGTCTCTGTCTGTCCTGGATTTGATTTACCTTCTGGTCGTGATGACGTGACCGTTGAACCCTGTACTGTACAACGGGAGGAGTCATGGCTGATTGAGCAAAGGTACAAACACATTACAGTTGTATTTAAAGCAGTTTCCATGGTAATACTCAAGTCAGTCCTCCCAGACAGACCTCTGGTATAAACTGTGCGCATGTATCCTTGTACTTCTTCAAATGGGTTAAGAACTGTTGACTCTGTTTGTTTCAATCTGCTGATTCCAATGGAGCTGTTTGTCATGTTACAAAAACGTCCTGATTTGAAGGGGGAAGCAAATTCAAGTCCTGTTCTAAAAGCAGATTGGTCTGAGCTTGCAGCCGCAATGTGAACTCAAACTGGACAGTGTGTCTGCTGCTGTATAATTCACCTTGGTTGCTGTCCCATTGTTACACTGGCTGCAGGGGCAGGGGGGGGTCTAAAATCTGGCAGTTTGATTTGTAATAGAGTTAAACATTCTGAACTGACCTAAGTGTGACAGACAGTATACAGTGTCAGTGCAATAGCACTGTTTTTGTTGGAACAATTTTAGCACAGCCAAGTAAATTATTATCTGTAAGCTGTCAGCATGTCCAAGTCACATGTCTGTGTTTCGGGCTTTTAAAGACACCAGGCTGAACCTCAGTATCTCAGCTCTGACACCAGGTTGAACCTCAGTAAGAGTCTGTACCTCAGCTCTGACACTTCTGCACGTCTGTGTCAGCATTATCTCGGGAATGGAAGAAATCATTGTTTCCAGCCCCAGCAGAGTCGTTTCGTTATTGCACCAGAGTCCTGCCATCGTGCTTACCTTGTGATTCTGATAGGACGTTACGGAAATGAAGCTCGTTTCATGGAACACATGAGTGCAGAACGCCGTGTTCTTGGAACCAAAGCCATTGTTCTCGTCAGCCTTCACGATATGGAGTCTCGGCTGGTACTTGTGCATGGAATTGAGAATGATCTGGGGAGAGAGTCCCGTTTAGGGCTTTACTGCAGTTTTAGCTGAGCACTTTGAAACACATCCTATTTACAGTACAGTGTCTTTTCTAATCACTGGTCTTTCCCTCTGATTATGCCACTGCAGTCCAGACTATACAATACAACGCAGTGCAATTCAATTCAGTTCAATTCAATACAATACAGATTGTCTCCTATATAACGCTCTTGATGTCAAGGCATCCGAGGAGCTTCACAATTAAAATTCAGAAGTTTAGTCATGAGCCTGTGTTTGGAATCCTTTCCAGCTATGTAGAAACACTCTCAAAGAGATTCTCTTCAATCGAGATACAAACGATTCAATTGTGCTGGTTTTCCTGCTAGCGATCTTGATATCGGTTGGGATTGAATTCTATAGACGGAGGGGATTAGTAAAACAACTGCTGGCTTATTGGAATGGGCAGCAGATCAGCGCTCTGTGACCTCAGAGAGCCTGTGGGAGACAGGCAGCCAGCAGGTCTTGAGAGCAGGAAGGACTGTGTAGAGAACAGGTAACTGAGAAGCAGGATGCACGCCAGAGCTGTGGGAAGCAGAGTGGACTCCTGTTTCTGAATGGCTTTCTAATCCTGCACTGTCTGTTCTGTACTGACCCAGGTGAGCTGGGTCATCTCCAACTGCATTCATGTCAACAGTGGGAAACACCAAGTGCTTTCAACTCACCTTGCAAGCCATGCCAACCTTTAGCACCGGCATTGGTTTAATTAATGGGGATCTTATTGCTGTCGAAAGCGACTGTCTTTGAGATGGTAAATGATGGATGGCATTGAAGTGGGCAGGCTGGTGCCGCTGGTTTTCTTGTTTGATATGAAGACAGCTAGATGGACGTTGCTGTTCAGATAGTCATTAGTGGGTTGATTGCTTAGGTTCTGGAAGTGACAGTTGCTGATGCGGCTGTCTGGAATAACAAGTTCACGAAGAGGCTGATGTAATACCCTGCTGGAACGGCAGGCAAAGGAGCAGAAGAACTCATCTCTCACAGATACACGGGAGCTGGCCGGCACAAGGGCTTCAGTGCTGAGCTTTGTTTTGTGAATAATATTTTTATTGCTGATGTTCTCCAGATACACGCGGAAGGCAGGAGTGAAAGAAGGCAGGAATGCTTGGTCTTTATGAGCTGTGCGTCACTGCCAGCGCCTCCTCTGCTGCCATCCCTCATTAAGGTGTTTGACTTGTTGAAGGTTTTACCCTTTCCTCTTGACCCGAGGAGAGGGTCTGTTTACAGGCACTTTCTCAGTGTTTACTGGTGCAGTGCTTGAGATGACCCCTGGATCACATGTCTCAGTCTTGTTTTCCTCATGTTAATGTTTAGTGCACTGCAGTTTGTGCACAATTTGTACAAGAAGTCTAGAAAAGGTAGCCTTCGAATTTTCTCAGTGCCGCACATGATAATATTCCCAAAGTCAAAATAAAGTCACCTTCATACATCAAAGGTATAGTGTAACAATATATTGATACAGTTGTAATAAAGCAACATGAGCAGCTTACAAACAGAGATGCAAAGTGAAAGAATATGACCGGGTGAAACTGGTAGTTAAAAACATTGAGGCATGAGAGAACATCCGTGGATGACTGCATGCCGGTCTTCATAACTGCCGTCACTTCCAAATTTCTGAGCAACAACAGATAGTCTCCATCCAGGGCTGCTCAAACCTCAGCTATTGCTGGCTCCCAATGCAAAGCCTAATTTACATGCATACAGGATCAGAAACGATTGAGGGTTTTGAGCACATGTGCATCGTTAAATACAACTGTCATCATTTACTTCTTATTGTCAGAATTTGGAACTGGTGCTCCCAAAGAAGGCCTCCAATTCTTGCAAGCTGTTTTATGCATGCATGTATTTATGTATTTACTGATTGATCATCCTGCCATCCAGTTTTCGGTTCTCTCCCATCCCGTTCTGTTCCAGCAGGTTGGGTCTGTGTTTGCTGGCACAATGTCCTGCTGGTATGGGCGTCAGTGTGGCTTCACTGCCTTCCTCTTTCCTAATTGCTTCCCTTATCACTTCAGAAGCATGAGACTAACCCTGACAGTCAGACTAGGCATTGGTCATGGGGGCTATAAACCTAATGAGCTCTTATCTGACACAATCCAATTGGACAGCAGCTCGCAGGCACCCTTTGGGCTGAGATGATGTGTCTCCACAGCACTCACTCAAAGCTGTTGAACTGGATAATGGCTCAGTGAGTTCAGTTTCAAAACTTAAAAAAATTACTTCTTAGGTTATTCAAAAAATTACACAGAAAAGTAATTCAGTTGTGAGTCATTATTTGTGTTATTTGGTTTTTTTGATGTTTGTCGTCTGTTATATTTGTGGGTTTATTTGCAAAGGCGTTTTACAGGGTTGCATTGTGTTGCATTGAGATTGTAATTCAGTCTGTGCCAGAGGGCCCTTCACGTGAGGTTACTGTTGTTGGAGGTCCTGTAGTGCTTCCATGAGCGCCGTCGTGTTTATTTTAAAAATATGTTCGCCTTCAGCTGCAGTAGATTTTTTTTCTTCTCATTAAGCTAACTGATCGACCTATTCTGCTCGTTGCGCTTTTACAGTTTCTACATTTGGAGTCCGCCATACTGTAAAAGCTTCTGTGTTTGTAAAGCCTGTTGCGTTGTGTGAGCTCACGTCATTTTAAAATGAACTTTCAGCGTGTAGCTGAGCCGCCAGCGCTCTGCAGCATGATGACCCCTGCATCAAGTTCAAAGATGTGGAATCCTGTTTTTAAGAGCTCACTAAATGCACAGGAGTAGAGTGTGTATGTGTAAAGAGTGTGTGCATGTGTCTCGGAATTAGCAGTGCCCATTCTTTTTTAAACATAGGGACAGGAGAGTGGAGAGAGGATTTGGGACAGGAGTTGATGGCAGCCTTGGTGTAGCATCAAGCCTTTTTGTCTGGGATATATCCCTCCCACCTCACTCTGTTCGAATCATACACATGGACCTGCGATGTCTGTGTTTAATCTTGCTCTCTTTTAATGCGCCCCGTCCCGCACAATCACCTCTCTTCACTTACGTGGCCGAAGGGGTCAAGGTGATTGTTGGTGAGCTTGAGCTTCTGGAAGGAGACAAGCTGCCGCATCCAGTGTGCTCCCGTAGCTGGGGAGTCTGGGTGGACATACAGCCGGCCGGGCATGGCAGGCTCAGCCTTGCCAGCAACCATCCTGCAGATTTAAACCAAACCAAAAGAATACTCATGACAAGGAGGGAGGCCACAGCATGAAAGAGCTTTCCTTAAAGTGTGTCATTCTTACAGCAATGTGTAAAGCCATACTCCACTGAGGAGCTGTCAACAGCCCTGGGGGCCAGTCCACCCCCCCTTTAAAGGGAGTGACACCAGGGCGGAGGTGACAGGAATACCATGCAGAACATACAACTGGGATACCAGAGGGGACCTCCCACTACAGCCAAGATTTCACTATACAATCTTAGAATGTATTATGCATTTATTTTAATTAGCCATAGTTACTCAAATAATCACTTAACTGTTTGGGTTACAGCAACAAACAGATAAGTTAATGGAACATATGTTGTCATATTTATCAGTGCTCAGTCTAATGGCTTCTGATTTTGCTAGGTGTTAGGTTGGCAGATACATCACATCTCTTTCTAATAAAAGGGGTGTTCAATCAAAAAAGAGCCGCGAGCACAAAACGTCCCCCTCGTTTACACACACAAGTGACATTTTTAAAAGAGCTCCTGATCATTTTTCCATGGGGAACTGTGGTCACACTCACACCCAAGTGCAGACAAACAAATTCCTGGCGGCCCCCCAGCGCCCGGTTCCTAGAATGCACAGCCACTGATCCTTAAAGCTTGGAAAATGAGAAGCGATCACTTGCCATTTGTTATCGCAGAATTTGTATCGGTGGTCATCGGCAGGTACAATGTCAATCAGAAGAATGTACTTGGTCTTCGGGTTCATTCCTGTCACTTTGATCCTGTAACTAGGGAACATTCTCCTGCAAGACAATGTAAACCAGCCCATCAGGAGACAGTAACAGGTGCAATAGATACCCATTCTGGTGCTTGAGTTAAAGTGTAAATGAGAGTGGTAATTCTTCAGTATTGTATTGCAGGTCTATAATGTTATAGCACTGAATCGGATCAATAGGTTTCCAGAGATATCTATTCTATGACAAACTGCAGTAAGCAGCTTTCATTGAAATGTGCTGTGAGCAGAATACCTCTGTGCAGAATACCTATGTATGAGTATGCAATGAGGTCCCAGCTACACAGAGCAATGTCCCGGGGTTTAAAGAAACATGTGAAGATCATTCATTACTGCAGTGGAAAATGAAGCCCAGCAATGACTTCTAAAATCCTCGCTGGCCTACTTTTAAAGCAAATAAAAAGCCATGCACTTTCTGGCCGGAGCTTCGCAGGCTCAAACTCTGTGAACCCAAGTGACCCGAACGAAAGCGGATTGGAAGGTGTCTTTACAGAGACTTCAACCTGATGACAATCACTGATAAGAAAAGCCCTAATGCCTTCTCCCAGAGCTTTAGCGGCTCTTCAGAGTGCTATTGCCACAGGAGGTGTTTGTTTCCAGACAGATGAGCCTGAGATTACATGGACCAAAGCCCTTATAACCACATTTCCTAAGTAAGATCACCGCGGCCGCACGTTAAGAAGAAGTGCCAGCTGACGAAGAATGAATGTTGATTACTGGTTCAGCGTCAGTGAGGGGTCAGGGGGAGGGGGTTGTTTCGCAAATGGACCTCTCGGTCACACGAGTCACACAGAAATGCACTAGGAAGCCATGTGCTTGAATTAATAACACTTGTGACTACAGCGCGAGGGTCTCCGTTATTCCTATAAGCAGTTCAAGAATGTATCGGGCTGTTCAGGTCCGCAGTGCATTTAAGTGCTTGTCTAGATTAGAAGAAACATTTGCTTTTTTTAAAACTCTGATTGAAATGAAAGGAGGTTGCACAGGTGAACAGGTTACTGTTCGAGGAGAGGGGGAGCACTAAGAGCCCATTAATATGACACGGCCCTGAACTACATCAAGGGCCTCTTCATGCTCCTCGAAGATCATTTCTCTTTTCATCCCACTGAACCTGCACCCTTATAAACCTTAAGTGCTTTTTAATGGCATTTAGAAGTGAGCCCTGCCATGTGGGCTTCGTATGGCAGACAGCTACCCAGCCTCTCTGGTATCTAAACCCACAGCGGCCCTGCACAGGATTCTGGGAGAGCAAGGCTCTATTTCTAGATCATGGTGGAAGGCTGCAGTGTGGAGAGAGCACAGCGCTTGTAGGTATACTGCTCTCAGCTCTCCCCTTGGAAGGCCCTTGTTTAGTCCTACTCCTGTACACAAAGCTTGCATGTTGCAATTGGAAGTCATTTAAATGAATGGGCACACATTCCTCTGAATTCCAGTGCATTCACAGCTATTCCTGTGCTGTTCCACTTGAATTCATTATGAATGGATGGCCTTTCTTCTTATCTACTGGACTAGAAAAATTATTATAAAATAACATAAAAACATTTGTTATTCAGGTGTTACTCCAGTGAGGAAACTCAAATTGAAATTCATTAAAATTTGCGGCCATTGTTTTGAAGCATTACTGAAGTAATCTAATAATAGCTGCCTCTTTTCCTTCTTTTTTCTGACAGCGCGTGTCAGCTGTTTCTCTTCGCTGCCCCGCTCGTGTCAGCTGGTGACGGATGGCGTCTTTTCTTGAAAATACTTTGAGCAGATCAAAGGGTCTCCTGGTGATGGAGTTCCCTTTTCTCTCCATGTCAGTGGAAACCTAGAGCCTCTTACTTCTCTTCTCATCACCCACGCCAGCCCGCTCTGACTCGCTGTATACAGACACTGTACCGTTAGCTTTGAAGTGCTGGATTAGGACAGAGCCCGACCTCAGAATAACAAACACTACAGCAGGTTCAACTGGAGTTCTTCTCAGAGCTTCATTTGTCAAGCTGTTGCTATGTAGTGCGTTTACACAAGCGTGAGTGAACTCCCAGTTACATGGACACCCGAGCAGGGTGGCAGCCCTCGACAAGGAGCTTCATTAACCTCAGCATTAGCTTTCATTTGTGTTGGGTTTTCTTTTGTTAACTACTGCTACTACTACTGCTACTAATAATAATAATAATAATAATAATAATAATAATAATAATAATAATAAAGTGAATGCTATCGTTCTGCTTCCTCTTCTTCAGTATGAACAGGAATGTAAATTATATCAAATACAGTAGTTCCCTGAGTCAGTTTCTGGCCTCGCTACACCAGTACGGCAGAATGGATTTATAATCCAAACCACACTATCATAATGAAACGCATTCACCTGTTCACATGCTTTTTTCTGATTTCACGTGGGTGAGTATTAAAAACACCAGACACGGCTCATTACTTCAGTACTTTAAAAAAAAATAGCTTCCAACTTCCTAATCATGCAAAAGGGGAGTTCTCTGTAATCCATTGTGTTTGACATTTAATTGCGAAAAAGGGTTATAAACGAGTTCATTTCAGGACTTGGGTCCAAGTTTTTTTTAAAAGAAAGGAAGACAAACAAGTCAGTAAAAAGTCCCAGAATATCTGGCACATGCTTTTATTTGAAGGGCCATGTGCAGCTCTATATTTTTGTCCTTTCTTAAATTGGATTTTAATTTGTTATTTCATATCATTTTTGTTCAGATGAAAAGCATTGTTATTTAGACTTCCAATTAAAAGGATTTAAATATTCGCTACTGGTTTGCACGTGCCATTGCTTTACTGTTTATTAAAATGATTTTAATGGGCATTTTGAATACGTACTGTAGTTTCTCTCTGCCCAGTTTATCTTGCGTCTGTGGCGCTTTATATCTGTTATAATAAGTATCTATTGCGTTTGTATTCAGCCTTGAGATTGATTTATCAATCTAACCCCTTTCTATATCTAGTCTAGGATGTAATACATTGTTTCCAATTTCACAGTTCTCAGTTCTAAACTATAGCGTCTCCTATCTGGTGTTCTGGTCTACAATGCAGAGTTAGCATTTTTCTTTTTACAATCGAGGGAAACTTTTGCTCAAGGCCATTAAAGTATATTCTATTCATACAAGTTAAAACATCACCCTGGCTGTCTCCAATACGGGCACTGAGGAACTATGGAAGCCACAATGCCATGTGGCAAGGAACATTCTTCACGCAACAAACATATTTAATAACTTTCCTGACTAGTGGCCTAGTTTTCTTTTTAAATGACGAGAGGGGGCTCAGTGTTAGACAGTAGGATGGGTCAGTATAGTTCTGAGATGGGGCTCAGTGTTAGACAGTAGGATGGGTCAGTGTTAGACAGTAGGATGGGTCAGTGTGGTTCTGAGATGGGGCTCAGTGTTAGACAGTAGGATGGGTCAGTGTGGTTCTGAGATGGGGCTCAGTGTTAGACAGTAGGATGGGTCAGTGTGGTTCTGAGATGGGGCTCAGTGTTAGACAGTAGGATGGGTCAGTGTAGTTCTGAGATGGGGCTCAGTGTTAGACAGTAGGATGGGTCAGTGTGGTTCTGAGATGGGGCTCAGTGTTAGACAGTAGGATGGGTCAGTGTGGTTCTGAGATGGGGCTCAGTGTTAGACAGTAGGATGGGTCAGTGTGGTTCTGAGATGGGGCTCAGTGTTAGACAGTAGGATGGGTCAGTGTGATGGGGCTCAGTGTTAGACAGTAGGATGGGTCAGTCTGAGATGGGGCTCAGTGTTAGACAGTAAGATGGGTCAGTATAGTTCTGAGATGGGGCTCAGTATTGGACAGTAGGATGGGTCAGTGTGGTTCTGAGATGGGGCTCAGTGTTAGACAGTAGGATGGGTCAGTGTGGTTCTGAGATGGGGCTCAGTGTTAGACAGTAGGATGGGTCAGTGTGGTTCTGAGATGGGGCTCAGTGTTAGACAGTAGGATGGGTCAGTGTGGTTCTTGGTGATTGTGAGCTCTGATGCATCTGAAGATGTTTCTCCACCCTCCTTCATTCACCAACCTGCCCGCCTTCGTGATGATCATTTCCGTTCCAGCCTCGTGGAACTTCTTCCACAGCTCCTTCTCATGAAGACACACCTTGATGTTCTCTATATTCTGACACATCCAACAAAAAAATACATACACAAATATTAAGAACTGTCTTCTAAAATCGTTTGGTAAAACGTTCACTTGAACTAAACTGAACAGTAAATTCAATAACCTAGGCAAGAGTTTCAGAGAAAAACAGCTATTGCAATCAGCTATTGCAAATTCAGCACTGGAATATTTAAAAGCTGTAGACTAAACTTCAGAGAAGTTTATAGCATCACTGTGTGTTGGAGGGGTTCACCTGGTCAGTGTCATTCCCCCGAGGCGCGGCGCGACCCCCTTCTGCCACACCCAGCTGGGAGGGCTCCGCGATGGGCTCCGAGTGCCCCGCCGACTGGGCTGCTGTGAAGCCTTCCTCTGTCACAGCCAGGACCTTGTCCTGGAGCATCTCCTGAGGGAACAGCCAAAGTGGAAGCCCTTCTTCAAGTTCACCATGGTACATGTGCACGGCGCTGAATCACACTGTGCTAGGCTTTTACTGCGGGAGACTTTTATGCAGGAGACTTTTACCATCTTGCCTGGTGGGGGGAGGGGGATGAGAGATTGTACCTGAATTCAAACCCTGAATAGGTCTTAAAGGATTCAGGTCATTGTTTTTTCTCACTTCCTCTAGCCCCAAGCATGATGGCCACCACACCATCTCCGGGGAATGTATAATTCCTGTTCTGACCAGTGCTTTACAGTATCTATGGTTATTATGAACCAGATGGCTCTGAATTGAGCCTATATCAGAAAAACAGAATATATGTTTTAATTTATGCTGCTGAAGTTGTAGAACCCTTGTTTTATGTAAATAGGCACAACAATCCAGTTTGCTGTCAGAAAGGTCATTGTCTGGAGGAGAATTCAGACAGTTCTCCATTTGGTTGGAAACAAACTTTTTGGTTATTTTTAACCAGCAGGATATCGGTCACTGAGATTATTCAGTCTATATTTAAGCCAGGTTTTGGAATTGTTATGCTTGTAAAGAACTAAGTTAAGGGGTTTTGTTGATAAAAAATGAGTTGGAAGAACTCCTCCATGTAAACAATGTGAGTGCAAAGCTCTTGAGATTAAAGGGGAGCAAGCAGACCTTTTTAAACTCATGCAGACACTGGGAAAAGCCAATAAAGATAAGCGCTGACAACAGCACTAAGACTGCAGCACATCAAGAGCTTCACCGTGGAAATGTACCTTCCTCTGCCACGTTTAACTAAGAGCAGTGCTGATACCTTCCTCTGTACCTTCCTAAGAGCACAGTGCTGATACCTTCCTCTGTACCTTCCTAAGAGCAGTGCTGATACCTTCCTCTGTACCTTCCTAAGAGCACAGTGCTGATGCCTTCCTCTGTACCTTCCTAAGAGCACAGTGCTGATACCTTCCTCTGTACCTTCCTAAGAGCACAGTGCTGATACCTTCCTCTGTACCTTCCTAAGAGCACAGTGCTGATACCTTCCTCTGTACCTTCCTAAGAGCACAGTGCTGATACCTTCCTCTGTACCTTCCTAAGAGCACAGTGCTGATACCTTCCTCTGTACCTTCCTAAGAGCACAGTGCTGATACCTTCCTCTGTACCTTCCTAAGAGCAGTGCTGATACCTTCCTCTGTACCTTCCTAAGAGCACAGTGCTGATACCTTCCTCTGTACCTTCCTAAGAGCACAGTGCTGATACCTTCCTCTGTACCTTCCTAAGAGCACAGTGCTGATACCTTCCTCTGTACCTTCCTAAGAGCACAGTGCTGATACCTTCCTCTGTACCTTCCTAAGAGCACAGTGCTGATACCTTCCTCTGTACTCCTAAGAGCACAGTGCTGATACCTTCCTCTGTACCTTCCTAAGAGCACAGTGCTGATACCTTCCTCTGTACCTTCCTAAGCACTGCATCACTTGGACACACAGGGGCACATTCATCAAGGTCGAGGTACAAACTGACATGTGTTACCAGTAGAATATGGGCTCAAGCAACGTGCAGGCACACTGCTAAGATTCATTCATTTTACAAAATATGGAGCTCATTGCAACACAGTGAAGACCTTCTTGAATCAGAAATGCATTAACCGCTTGGAAGATATAGCTTGCAGCTTTTAATTGAGTTGTTCTTGTTCCTTTCACTCAGGGGAAGGCATCTTTGGCTCTTCCAGTTCAGTGAATTCCACTGCAGGTCTTCGTTCCAACCAGTTCCTTAATAGGAACCGGCAAGAGATCAATAGAATGAAGGACCTGGTCTGAACGAAGTCCTGCAATGGAATACACTGGAAGAGGCACGGTTGCCTTACCTTTCTCAATCCAATTCATTTTGAACGGCCCTAGCTTTTTTTTCTGTATACTGTTAGTAGCATAGTACCAGTTATTCTAATGTAGTGAAGTAACGCATGACTTCAGCACATTGCTCCCACAGTGACCACTCTTTTCCATTGCTGAGCATACCAGCAGTGCCACTTTACACTTGTATATCAGAAGGACAGGCACGTATTTTAAAGGCCTGCTCTATATGCAGCCTGCCTGCCACTGCGTCACTCTTTGAGCCAAACCTGCTGTTACCTGCAGCAGTAGGTGGTTATACAGCTTCTGGTGCTTTTACATCTCAGGAACTAAAGCAGAGTATGTAAAAGCTGGGATTACTTTTCTATTCCCACCTGTTGTGTTTGTAATAGCTGCTTATTGCATGTATTTTTATCTGGACCTTTGAGTCTAAAGGTATGAAAACAATAACAACGTAAAAACTTTTTTTTTTTTACTATTGTAAGGCACTACAACGTTCTGATTATTCCGCTCTGCAGTGCATTAGCACGTCCTCTGCAATATGTGAAGCCTGTATAATATATACAATTCTAATAATGTAATAATATTATTCCTATTTATATTGAGAGGCGCTGCTGTCACACATGCTTTTCGCATATCAATCAACAAATGAAAATGAATTAGTGTGCAAAAATGTTCTACTATTATGGACATATTTTGAGTTCTGAATTGTAATCGTTCAACTTATTATATGAAAGCGCCTTATCTGATACAGCGCTCTGTAATTATAATTATTAGAAATGCAAGTCAATTAAATAAATACTCATTGAAGTAGCCCACGTTATTAGGAGCGTGTATTAAGCATTGTGAACCTGTCCCTTTGTCTTCATATAAAGGTTAAACATGCGTAAATAAGCTTATGTATATTTCATATAGGCCTACTGTTTTCTTAAGATGTAAACAATACTACAATTGTTTACATAATAAAATAGTAACGGTTAACAAATGGGAACATTATAAACACGCCCTTTTAAATTGATAAAAAAAAAATATTATTATTGTGATAAATAATATGAACTTTTTGTATCATTTTGTAAATAAATATTTACAGCGCAAAAAAAAATAAAAAATTGGAATAAAACTGAAAGTAAACTAAATAAGTCTTACAGTAATCACTGAGTCAGTATTGCATTTAAGAAACAAAAGTCGTCGGTTGCTGTTAATTGTAATTGCACACAACTTCTTAATGATTGGGACCCGGGTTAATAAAATATAATAACACAACGACGTCGTGTCTCAGAGAAAAACTAACACAAGAAATGTCCAGACAAAGACATATATATATATATATAAACCTCCATGCTTGTAATAAAACGAGAAACAAAACAGCATCTTAAAATATATTTAGATGTGTTTCTTTAAAGTTTGAGCCAAAGTCCAGGTTATTACAAGTAAAGCAATCGACATTGCATTCACAGATACGCACATCATAAAGGCTTCGAATAATGGCACAACAAAATGGACCCCCAGTTACTAATATATATATATATATATATATATATATATATATATATATATATATATATATATATATATATATATATATATTCTTCTGACTCCAATTATTTGTTTTTCGCGTCGCTTTTTGTAATGTATATTCAGGTTAATATTGTTTTACATCTTTATATATACACACACACACACAGTGTTTTAGAAGTAGCGGTACAGGCCTGAATTAAGGCGTTTGCAGTTTTGTGTTTGAAAATATAATAATTTATATAATATTCATATGCTTATGTAATTGGGGCAGCCTTATAAATTACAGTTTGACGATGTCCCCCTAAATGGACTCAAAATCAAGCAATTGCTTAATTTCAAAAACTGAAAATAATAACGCGCTCCCTTGCTGTGTAGCTACTGCAGAAGCAGAGGCCCTTACAATACGCTATATGAACAACAGCAATGCAACTGACTGATAGATCGGCATCTCCACTGGATCCCTCAATAAAAAACACTTCGGAACAAGGTGACGTGAATGCAACCTTCTATTATTCACAAGCAGGAAAACAACCAGTCTTTCCGCATCAAAAATAATAATAATAATAATAATAATAATAATAATAATAAATAATAATAATAATAATAATAATACCATCAAATAAAAATAACTTGACCAAAATATGACTCCTGCATTTAAGACAGGCTGTACTGTAATGTGCCAAAGACAGTGGTGATTAAATCTCGTTATAACGCACAGGTCTCAATGTGAGCTACGCTACCCAGGAGGAGACTTTGAAAACAAAAGCAAATTCTAAGACAGCAAAGCACCAGCGCGTGTATTTAGTCGTATTATTACCTCATTGATTCTAAAGGCAGGGTTCCAGCATTCCAGTCAAAATCCGCAGCTTTTACGAATGAATACAGAACACCAAATCCGACCAGAAATAAACTGGGTTTTTTTTGTTTTGTTTTGTTTTGTTTTTTTACAGAAATAGCGATTATTCGAGAATCCTCAGTATATGATAAAGGCTGTTGGTCTGGAGCGGAGTGTCATCTCTGTATGTTGGGAGTACGGGTTTTCTGTGAACTAGTAAAGAAACAAAAAGTTTTACTCGTGCCTTTTGATTTCTTAAAAAAAAAAAAAAAACCGAGTGAATTATTTGGCCCTTTCTTTCTTCGACTCTCCCTCCTGCTCTCTGCTCGCCAGTGCTGACGTTGCTCCTGTCAATCATAGAGACGCTGCACTGGTAGAACGCAAAACATACAAATTACCCCAAATTATATAACATCATATTTTACATTATATTATTTATAATAACAAACCGGCCTCATATACTCTACCCTTTCAGTTCTTAAAACTTTACAAAAAGAAAACTATCAGATTTCTGTGCTAGTGATGTAAAGACTAATTCAAAGAGAATATAGACAGCATCTCTAGACTTCATATTCTTATCTTTATAAAATAACACATTATAATGTATGTCAAGCTAATGTACAGTATATTGCAATATTAAATACCACAGATCTGTCAAAGTGACATCTTGCACAGTACCGAAGATCATGTTTAAAAAGTTTATTCATTGAGGTCGTTTAATCTGTATCGGTATAGGACAGTATTCACGGTGTTCACATCATTCCAGACAATGTGTTTATATTTTAAACACTTTCTGAAACACCTTTCGAGTGTTGGGTGTTACTGACGAGATAGATCTAAACCTATGCAGTGGAACACAGAATCACCACACTGTATTTGAGGGGGTTCCAGTAATGGACTGACCCACTTTATCCATGCAGAAAAGGCATCAGTTTGGGTAATTTGGATTTCTTCATTTTAGTGGACCCCCTCGTTATAAACTTGCTGAACATTCCACGAAAACTCCTGAAGATGCGCATAACAGATGTCAAATTATTAGGGTGTGGCTATTAAGAAAGTCCAGAGGTATTCAATATGAATGGGTAGCGAAGACCACAACAAACAGGCCAATTACGAATAGCATTCCAATAATACAGATTGGGTTGATCATAAGCAACCTAACTTTAACATTTAAAACTACACAGTATGACCGAGTAAAATAGAAATAGATGGACTATTATTATTATTATTATTATTATTATTATTATTATTATTATTATTATTATTATTATTGTTTTTTTTTTTTTTTTTTTTTTTTTTTTTTTTTTTTTAATAATTACTCTTTACAGTTTAACATTGCAAGGTTTGCGATGAGTATTTTTTAAATGCAGCAGTGTATAAATGTATCAGGACACCCCATTGGCTTCTGTAGTTTATTGGACTTGACAAAAGTACCAACAGTACAACAGAAAATCTGTTGATACAACTTCGAGAACAATGGAATGAAATGACACCAGAGATTTCGAGAAAGCACACAGGCACAGTGCCAAAAGAAATGCCAAGCTGTTATTAAATCCAAAACGATGGCCATACTAAATATTATCATTAAAGACACTTTCAGACATAGCTGTGTTTTTAGTTTTGAAGTAGTTTCATGTACGATTACTTTGCAAACATGTATAACTAATTTCTGTAGTAAATTCATACTTTTGTGTGTGTGTGTGCAACGCTCAATAAATGCCCGCTCTTGAGATGTTCTGACACATTTGCACACTATTGTAGTCTGATAATCCTGTTTGTATGCGTTCCGAAACTGTTCTGTTCACTTCACTGATATACCTGTGGAATTATATAATGAAAGAGTGATCGCGCTGATAACGATGCAGACCCGCTATATCGGCAGTGGCGTTATGTAAACCTGCTCTATTATTGCGTTGTATAAGCAGAAAAAAACACCTTGAGAAGAGAGAGG
The DNA here is from genome assembly GCF_017654505.1 of Polyodon spathula. Taxonomy (NCBI): domain Eukaryota; kingdom Metazoa; phylum Chordata; class Actinopteri; order Acipenseriformes; family Polyodontidae; genus Polyodon; species Polyodon spathula. Next base: position 302,152 of record NC_054574.1, on the reverse strand, counting down.
TCCGTGTAGTATTTACAATATGAAATATAAAATATGGCCGTGGTTTTAAAGTAAATAGGTCGTGGCACTGAGCTGAAAGACTCATAAATTACAAATAAAACCATGGGGTGAAGTGGGCTTGTGATTTATGCCAAGGGGAGCTTGCAGATGAATGGGAGCTAACATGTCTAACTCCTGCCCATTCTTCATTTCTACAAAAACGTGTTTTTCTAGCTATTAATAAACTAAAAGCTTTGTTTAGGCGTTCTTGAGGTCCAGTGGACTTACTCAAACATTTCTAAAATAACCCTAGCAGTTTAAGCACACGTTGTGTTTCGGTTGTGATTTTTCAATGCGCGGCAACACGATTCAGTTTCTTTAAACTTTCAAACTCCGTGATTTTCCAAGTGTAAGCATTATTGAACAACCATAACACGTGTGTACTATTACATTTACAAACTACTAATAAGAGCCATGTAGGCACTATTATGAACTCACTGCAACAGCTGGAAGATACGCATTCTCTGCTGCGGTATATGCAGCTATATATTTTGTTTACATTTATCACACACAGGAGATCCCGTGGTGTGATCTTCAGACATTAGGGTGATAGGTCTCTGAGTCTGCTAAATATACTAATACTAATAATAATAATAATACTATACTAATAATAATACTACTGTTAATAATAATAATATAATATAATAATAATAATAATAATAATAATAATAATAATAATATAATAATAATAATAATAATAATAAGAGGTGCAGCCGTTCTATTCCATGCTTTCTTGAGTGTGGGGCCTATTCTCTTTCGTGTAGCTGCCGATTCATTTTCTGTATTGAAACGGTTTGTGTTTGGTGCATATCGCTAAGCTATAATCATCCGACAGGCTTACCCTTAATGAATACCATTTTTATGGCTCTGTTTTCAGGTCGTTGTGTTGTCGCACCTAACGTGTTTGCAGTGGTTGCTTCGTTTCATGTAAGTTTCTAATAGAATATCAAATTATTGGACTTTTCGTTGAAACGTGTCTAATCGGAATAGTAACACATTTCACGTATTTTAACACACCGATTCTTAAATAAACGTAATGCCCTCATTACTTTTTTCTGCTCTGTATATATATATATATTACAATGTAATGGTTACAAGGTTACAATACATAATGCCAGTGGTTTTGATGTTGGGTCTGTTTTCCTTCATATTACAATCTTTTGAATTTTTTTTATGTTAAATTATTGAAATGATACACAAACAAATGGATACACTGTGTTTGTATTGTGTATGTACTTCGTACCCCCCCCCCCCCCCCCCCCCCAATAAATAATATTAAAATTCACTATATTAAGAGTAACACTATGATAATAGTATAATAAGAATGACAATAATTTAAATGAGTCCCGTTTATTCCCATTTCAAACTGAACCAGGTCCTGTTGGTTTTAACACAGAGATTCCGATTCTGCAATATCATACCATACCCTAGTCTTGTAAGGAAAGGGATAAAGACATGTAGATACATAGCCGTCACCAGCAACACTATCGGAGCAGGGTAACAGTTAAAGCTCTTCCTGTTGCTTTGAGAACCACAACAAAGTGCTGGTCACCCTTTAATCAAAATGGAGAAATCTCCACATAGAAACTAGAAGAAAACCCAATAATTAATCTGTATAAAAATATTTAAATGAACGTTAGTTGTCCATGCACATCAACTTGAGGGGGAAATGATCACATATGACTAGAACAAAAAAACCCGAATGTGTTGTTTGTTTATTTTGTTGTTGTTGTTTTTATGTTGGAGGCACACAATACATATTTAAAATTACTAGCACCAGAACATTGTGTTATTGTAAAAAGTATACCATTCCACTCCAGTTGTGAGTTTGGTGTTGGTTTGATGATGATGATGATGTGCACTATTGCACAATTCATTTAATAGCGATCCCGTTTGCTGGAAAACATCACATTTACAATTAAAGCACAGTAACTTCCATTGTATATAATATCGCACATGTTTAGCGAGTGGCGGGTCGCACACTCACATGTGGAAAGTTTGTCAATAGGTTTATGTGAAGTTGTTTAAAATCAGATCCCTCCCCCCTCACATCAGACATGCCTCGAGAGCACAGCATATACACTGAATATCTTACACTGTAAACTTCAAATATATTGATTTATATGAATAAACTCGAGTCATAAAACAAATATTCCACATGATTGCAAATGCCAGATCGTACCTCATATGATATAGCCGGTGCGCTCAGCTCTCCTCAGGCCCTCGTCGCTTTATAAGAGACGCGATTTGTTCATTTGCTCAATTGAAGAGGCACTTACTTTTCGGAGGGATATGGAAGAGGGTGCAATAAAATGGCTGAATCTTTATAGGGGCTGATTTTAACAGGATTTCGGAAAGTGAATTTAAACTTTACTCACTCCCACAGTCACGTGGTGTGTGCAGAATCTAAACTAAGACTGGGCTCGTTCTGATAAGTTTTTATATTCTTACGATGATGTCACACTTGAGAATATTCCTTAGATTTAAAAAAAAGGACACGCACTTGAAATCAATAAGAATGTTACACGTCGAGTTCGTTTAAGCCAAATGCGATGGCAATGCTGTACCCATTTTTAAAAAGGTTGTTTTCAAACTTTAAAAGGGGCTTTTTATGTCAATCAAATACAAAATAAATAAATAAAAAACAACAAGATATTTAACACATGTAGCCTGAGTAGAGCCCAGGTGACGAGGCAGGTAATGGATTGCATCCTAGCTTCTAAGATTACGTTAAGAATTATTATTCGAATAGGAATTATACTGAATACATATGCAGGCGAAAACATGTAAATGCGCACAGCGATCTGTAAGGAAAACCTCATACAAACAACACGTTATCCCTATAATTAACACAAGACTGCGGCTGATCAAACACTTCCGCGTTCATTACAAACAAACAAAATAATAATAATAATAATAATAATAATAATAATAATATAATAATAATAATAATAATAATAATAATAATAATAATTCTGCCAGTTCGATCATTCCATTCGAACAGCTTAACTTTTCAATAACCCAAATTTAAAAAAAAGGAAATCTAAATTAAAAAAAGCACAGACTACATGGCAGCCACAAAGACGCAAATCCAAACTGTGTTCTTCATTTATTTTCCCAGGACGAGGTCGGGTGATTTATTAAAGTGCGGCGACCTTTTGGATCTAATGAATTAGCGCAGGCGGCTAATGAGCGAAACCTCTTCAATTACGCACGAGCACACTCTCGATATTTTGCTTTTATTACACAAAGAGAACCTCAAAGTGTAGCGTATTTTTCTTGCTTCTTTTCCCCAAAAAATTGCAAAAGAAAATCAACTAGACCAACTTCAAAGTTCTAAACAAACTTTTTTTTTTTTTTTTTTTTGTAAAATAAATTCATTTATTGTATCGGCATTTATTGAAGTGTAATAATAATTAATTATTGAAGGTAATAATAATTAATAATAATAATAATAATAATAATAATAATAATAATAATAATAATAATTCTGTCATTGACGTTATTTTAAAAAGACGGCTATATTTAATTGAAACGCACAGAAAATAAGAGTGACGTTTTCCTGGAAATGCAACTCATCATAAACTCTGATTATAGATTTTAAAAGTAAGGAAATAAATAACTGGTGTTTCGATTGCTTCGAGGCATTCTTGAGACCTGATAAGAACAGTTGTGATTCTAGACTCAAAGGAAAAAGAGCTCCTGGTGGTTCTAGATACAATCATAGTGGTTCCTAGTGGTTCCACACACACACACACACACACACACACACACACACACACACACACACACACACACACACACACACACACACACACACACACACACACACACACACACGTGTGTGTGTGTGTGTGTGTGTACTGCTTTAATTATTGTGGATATAATTTTACATTTAAATTGAATGAATGCAAAATAATTGATTAGTATTGCAAGTATGACTAGTGCAGGTTGGTTTACTGTTTACTGTGGGTGTGTTAATCGGGGGCAGAACTTATGTACATGTTTTATCACACACACACACACACACACACACACACACACACACACACACACACACACACACACACACACACACACACACACACACACACACACACACACACACACACACACACACACACACACACACACACACACACACACACACACACACACACACACACACACACACACACACACACACACACACACACACACACACACACACACACACACACACACACACACACACACACACACACACACACACACACACACACACACACACACACACACACACACACACACACACACACACACACACACACACACACACACACACACACACACACACACACACACACACACACACACACATACACTACACACACACACACATATACATAAATCTCCTTATTTGCTTGTATTTATATTTCATTTTTTGTCAATATATTTTTTAAAGATTATTTTGCCCCCATCTTCAAACACTTCATTTTCTTCTGGAATTTTGTTTTTGAAAAGCGAACAATCGTTTGGACAACTTCGCCTATATGTGTTTGAAACATGGCTGCGCCCTTAAGTGCGATTCAGACACCATGATGCACTTCAAGATCCCTAAGTTGTAGTCTCACGTGGAGTTCGCTCAAAAGCAGCTGCAGGGAGTCATGTTCAAGCACTACCGTTATCGGAAAACGCCCCCCTGTTTGTTGCGTGGAAATCCAGCTGAGAGCACTCAGTCGCGACATGTCGCACTGAGCATTGCCTTTGTTTACTGTAAATACACAAGAGAAGTACTTTCTACCAATGCAGCAATTGCACAATGATGTAACTATGAGAAACAGAGAAATATAATACATAGAGATAACTCATCTTGCACTGCAGATTACAAAACAATGCAATGCACATGCGTGCGCTGTCTATTCTAGATTCATTACGGGGATCTGGTACGATGTGTATGCCTATCATGTGTGCAGGTCGAGTCTGCACAAACTATATCATATATAACTATATCATATACTAAGTTTCACATATTTAAAATGGGAATTAACAATATAGGAGCGAAAACAAACAAGCGACCTTCAGATTGCAAACCTGCTACCGTGCGCACGGACAACCCTGGCTATGCCCAGCTTCATTCTGATTTTTAATTATTCTGAATCATACGACCCGAGCCGTGGTCAGTGACAATGTCTACTATCGTGTCATTAACTTGAGAGTTATCGGGGGTTTCCAAGAGGAACAAAATATGAACTGCAGTAGCCTACTGCAAGCAATAAATAAAACCAACGGTGCGATTTGCAAAAATGATATTATTATTATTATTATTATTATTATTATTATTATTATTATACGTTTGCATTATTATTGTTTTGCAACCCAAAATGCATGTATACCAGGCGTTGACAAGTTTTCTAAACGTAAAGGAAATTCTGTATTTAATTAAATATGTAAAACAGCCCAATAGTATAGGCTGCAATATTGTCGCCAAATATGACGCTTTTCTTTTTGGAAAATGAAAACGCAGCACTCCCGTGTTGATTATTGATCCCATATGTTTTTATTGTATTGCTGATTTTCACATGAACACCCTTTAGCTCAGACACACTCAGATCATTGGTTCAGTAGCATTTCATAAACACACATTAACTGTGCTCTGGCATTGGAGTTTGCCATTATTAATGCTAATCGATTGTATTGTTCGCTTTTGCTGGCCTATACTCTAGTATCATGAGTAGTAACCGGGCTGGTTATTGCTATTATCCAGCAGACTGGGTCCTATCGGAAATGTAGGCTTTCTCGCATTCTCTTCTCTTGGTTTTTTTTCACAAATTATTTCTGGAACATTAAATGTCACCCTTTTTATTATCTCCATAGGATATATAACCAGCCACTTTGATGCACTGAAGTAAAAAGGTGTATCTAATTGGAGAAAATCCAGCTAGAGGTATACGAGTTAAATGGTCATTAAACTCAGAAAATATGTGTCACAAATGTCTGAACATATGTTCTATTTTTAAATTGTGCCCTATATAGATTCTCCATTAAATGATCACGGCTAGTGCTTTAGGGTAGGGTTGGGGTTACACGAAGCCTTTCCTATCTAGTTGTGCTGGAACATATGGAGGGACTTCTATATCAGACTTATTGCTCTCAACGTGTCTTTGAAACTAGACAAGTCTGTTCTCAGCAACTTTTAAAAGAGTTTGAAAAAGAAAGTTGACGAATGACATAAAGAAGTAAACACACACACACCCCACGCCCGCAATGGTAAGTGATTACAGGCATACATTTCTCTGTGAACTTTTCCTGTCATAATCCTGCCGCCCGGAACACATTCCGTTTGGTGTAAACGGAAGACGCAGGACAGCGTATTGCATACTCATATCTTCCTATATCGCTGTGATGTTAAAAATTTCTCACTTGGGGACAACAAAGCCTGTGAAAAAAACGTTACGAATTAAACGTGACATTTCACGCGCTCGATTTTGGATGCACATTCGTGTTCATTACAATGGCTTGAGAGTGCTCTTCAAATGCAATGCGTGAAATGCACCCCTGTCTAATGGCGTGTAGGAATAAACTGCTTCTCTCATACATGGTCAAGCAGGCTGTGGTCCTGTTCAAATCTGCCCATTCTTTAAATTAATGAAACCGCTTCTTTGCCTGTCACAGGTGTGCTTCTCCTTGTCAATTTGGACGTTGCAATCAGCCCACCTGCAAAGAATGGAGCGGCACGCGGCACAGCTGCCTCGTTAATGACCTCTGCGACTCGCACGGAGAATAATCCCTTGAAGACAAGGAAGGAAGCTGTTCTTTGTTTTCTGTATGTTTTTTTTTTTGTTATTGTTGCTTTTTCACTCAAATGTGACCCGCAGATATTCGATGTTTAGTCCCACCGAGGCTATGTTGTGGTTCTAGGTTTCGACGTTATTAAAAAGCCGGTCTCTTCGACTTTGGTGTGTTCGTTTAGTTTTTCAAATTCGAAATTACGCCTCTTCTCGTGATAGAACCAGTTCAATTCTTGGAAGGTAAGGTTTGTTCTTTTCCAACTCTCCTTCTTTTGGTTTAGATTCTGGTTTATTTTTATTTGTTTATATTGCTTCTTTAAAAGACTAACCCTTTGTAACTTGGCCTATAGTTAGATGTCGACTCTCACCGTATGCGCACAGGAAGGTATTTAAAGCTCTTGTTGTACCACATGCTTCGTTAGTTCTCAACGTTATCAGGAAGCTGTCTTTATTGACACTCCAGTTTGTTTATATTCATACAAAGGTAGTTTATGCTGTACAGGAAACACCAGAACTGCTGTTTTCAATTTTCTCTTGTAAAGTAACACCCATATTTAATATGAAAATACCAGTGTGGCCAACTTGGCAGCTTTAACTTTAATTGATTTATATTTTGGCTTACATGAGTTCTTCTTCTCCAGAATCATTAAATATCAATTAAATGAAATCAATCCATTACACCTCCTGTCTGCTTTGTGAAGATTAATGATGCATTAATCTCAATGAAAGGGACCAGTTCAAAGTCAAGAAGACCAATGTTTTGTCCAACGTCTACTTGACTTAGTTTTACTTCATTATTCTAGAGGCTTACCCAGCACATGGTTCTAGAGGCTTACCCAACACATGGTTCTAGAGGCTTTTCCAAGACATCTGCCTCTAAACCAAAGGTCATTTCCCATGACTTGATTAAAATAGCTCACTGGCGTGAATGGCAGTGAGGTGAAATAACACCAGTGAACCAACGCCATTAATGTCTTAATACTGCCCACACTACCATTATTAAATTTAACAGAAAAATATACAATGGAGCCAATAGTTAACTAGCACTACCAACAATCCTGACAAGGAAAGTCCAGTCTGCTCGCTGCCTCTGAACTCCACAACGTGTAACAGAGCTCTTAGTGCTTTGAGATTTTGTAAAACATTCTAAGAATGAATAGCTTGTTTTAAGCTTTCCTCCACTTCTATCGAATCCACTGCTGGAATCCTTCTGCTACGTGCTTCCTGACATTGATAACTTCAGTTACATCATTGAAAAAGAAACCACTATACACTGTATAGTTCCACAAGTATAAAAGAAAACAAGAGCCATTCCGTGCATGACATGTGAAAGTCATTGAAATACAATGCATTGAATATCTAAATATTTCCATTTGATGCATTATATGCTTTAATTACATTCTTAATATTTCCATGTTTTTTTTTTTTTACATTTGTGGAAATAGTGTTTTTGTTTTTTTAATGATGTAACTAAAGTCAACAATGTCACAATAAAGGATGCAAATGGCAAGGAGGCAGAGTGTTGCAGGTTTAAATATGGAGAAGCAAAGTGTGCAATCAGTACTCTCTTTACATTAAAGGATAGCCAAGTGTGAGCTGGAGATTATTTTTAAACTCACACTTTATCTAAAAGGCTGCTTTTAAAGAATGTCTTCATTAAGTATTTGGCACTTTTCTCTAATGTTTTGAAGAGGGTTTGGGGTTTATTCTTGCGCTCGCTCCGTGTGTTTTTAAAGGAGATTAAACTCTCCTGCACTGAGAGCACCTCCCTCCTGATAAACTGCTGGATACACAAAGCCAGTGTTGATGTTTAATGCACAGCTCAATGTCAGTGTGGGGGTGAGGGGGCAGCACAACTTCACTTTGGGGTCGGACATTAGAATCACTCATTGCTCAACACGAATGTATCGTTCCTCCTTTAATACTAACACAAGGGGGGGGGGGGGGGGGGGTTCTTTCACTTGTGTGTTTTTGTTAGGGGAAATTTATGTTCAAAGGCTGAATTTTTTAATTTTTTTTGCTATATTTAGTAATTCCCTTTGCTATGCAGTTTGTGGATGTGATATAACTGCATAAAGTCCCCTTAATGTCTCCCCTAAGTTCCCTTAATATAGGGGAGTCATATATATATATATATATATATATATATATATATATATATATATATATATATATATATATATATAATGTGTGTGTGTTTTAAAATGGGTACATGCGAGTTTAAATGAGAATATTAGTCATAATTATAAAGTAATTACAATATGAATGAATTAGCTGGGTGGATTTTTGTATGATTTTATAAATGGAAATCCCAGCTTATTCTATCTATCTTTAAAGACCTGTGCAATGTCCTGTTGTAAGTGACTCTGCATATAATGCACAGTTCACAGCCTACCTCTGTAAAATGATTTGTGATGGTGGTCCACTATGAAAGGCGGTATATAAATATTATTGTTGTTATTATTAAATGACATGTATAACATGCAAGCAGTTGTGAACGGGCTCGTCTTTCTTTCACAGATGTGGCTTCAAATATTGGCAGGACGGAGCAAGATTTTTAAATTCTTCTCCAGGCTTTCGGTGGTTGGCTTCCTCTGCCGTGGGGGTGAGTACATTATCCAGCCTATCTGGAATGCCCAGGCACTGGATGTGCGTGCGTGTCCCCCACAATGGTATCTCTCACAAGGTGAAACCCAGGCCAGGTGTATTATCATATACAGCATTGTCCTGCTGTGATTACACTCCAGTAATGGGCAGAAAATAATGGTTACACGTATTTATGAGCAGATTCTTGTCATGGGTATGGTGGGCATCAGAGTAGCCCAGGGTTTTCAGCCGCTATTGGAGCAGCTGTACAGATTATCACGTGGGAGTGGATACTGTACTTTCTGGACACGTGTTTTTTTTTTTTTTATGTACCCTGTTCTGAAGTGAGTGGGCGGGTGAAAAGGAAACGTGTACAAACTGTCAGCAACTGTTTAAATAGAAATGGAAAGTACAGATAAGGAAGGTGTCTTCAATTGGGTTTTATACAGTTATGAAGGGAAAGCACAAAATGTGACGACTTCTGTAAACTAAGGTTTTGTGAAACGCAGCAGTATGGCGCCGCTTCAGATAAATATGTTAAGGGCTGTGTTTCTGAAGACTAGGCATTGTGTGTGTGTGGTAGTCGTTTTATACCGTACGCAGTTCAAGAGGATTCTTCGGAGTTCTGATGGGCAATGTCCTTAAAATATAACCACCATTCGTAATCCCGCGAGATTGAAATGTCAGGGGCTTTGCACTAGGGAGCAACTGTGACATCTAGTGGACAAAGGCAGAACTGTTTTACAACCGAAGAAAACATGCTATTATATAGCATTCTCTATATAATGTAACAACAGACCAGGGGCATGTATAGGTCGTTGCATGTGTTGTATTAGGATGATGGGTTGTTGTTAGTCCTATCATACTGTGCGTAGTGTTGCGTTCAAGCATTTGCACGTGTATTTTATTAACTTATATAGTTTGGACGCTGTAATTTAGCGTGTTTAAGGTCCATGGCTTTGGAAGCAGCAGGTTTAGACTATCTGAAAGTGATGTGTCAACGTGATCGAGGTGTTTCGGGCTACACTATGTGATCTGAGACGCATGCGCAAACAGGTCTAATGTCCTGTGTATTAAAGGTATTGAAACAGCTCATTCTAAAATATAAAAGTCAATCCCTCCTTTAAAACCCACACTATAGAAGCAGTGCAGCAGTCAGTAAAATGTCTTCACTTTTTCAATTGGACATTCTGTTTTAATATATGAAGTGTGTGACACTGAAAAAAAAAAAAAACTAAGTTTAAATTCTCCGAGTCCGTGAACTTAATTTGTGATGAATGTTTAGCTGAAGCACTAGAGTGGAATGACAACAAATGCACCCAAAACTACTTGAAAGGAAGAAAGGTGCTGCCTGTCAACTACTCAGAGTGGAATGTAAACACACACACGAGTCAGTAAAACCATTCCATTAACTACAGTTTGCATGTAGCCGTGCCTGTTTGTCCTACATTTGGACACCCCGCCGTTTTGCTTGTTTCAGTTTCCAGCAGGGGTCGCAGTGCCTCTAAGATTCTAGCAGGAGACACGCAAACAGCTCTATCAATAGCTCTTCAATAATGTGCAGCCCGCCAGGCTTCTAACGCTTCAATGAAAGAAATAGACATCGTCATTCTTAATGTGAACAAACGTATACCCAATCCAAAATGCGCACAGTACACAACATAGCTACATTTGTGTGTGTGTGTATATATATATATATATATATATATATATATATATATATATATATATATATATATATATATATATATATATATATATATATAATATACAGGTGTGTGTTTGTTTTGATGACAATGTTTGCATGTTTTGGCTAAAATAAATAAACTGAAGGTGATTAATGAATACGTGGTACGCATAATTACACGAGCGCACACACTCCATTGGCACCCCGCTGCACCAGAGGGACGGGTTCCTGAGTTACGCGCACACCGTTCCTTCCCACTTTCCTGGGTTCTATTCCCGGATCGTATCTACTTCCTCGCCTGTTTATCTGCGTCAGGAGATCTGTCTCCAGTCAATTGCTCAGCTGTCTCTATTGTCACCCAGTGAGGTTTTTAAAAGAAAAATAACCAAACTCGCCCGGCGTCTCGATAACGCACTGTCTCCAAGCAGTAATTGAGAACGATAGCGGGAGACAGTAGGGTACTGAATGTGTTGTGTGGAGAGACCTTTTATTAATATCATAAAGTGCGTTTGAGGTCAACGACAGAGGATGTATGGGCTGTGATTATGAGAAACGAAGATAGTAAACGCAGTAATAGGTTTACAAATACGCATTTACTCCGGTTCAAAGGTTTTTGTTAAATGTAAAAGATAATGCAACAGAACTAGCAAGAATCAATACTGTAAGTGCTCGGAAATTGATACACTAGGGTTAATGTGAGAAGTTTTGTAACATTAAGGGGGGAGAGTTTGGTTTTTTCTTGAAAAACATCGTTACAACTAAAGAGCAATCAGCGTCACTCCAATGAGCATTCCAAGTGTAGCATTAATAATAATAATAATAATAATTAATAATAATAATAATAATAGTGAACTTCTGTCCATCAGATCGTGCAGATAAGAATTCCATCTCATAACTCCCTGTTTACCCAGCTGCTTCATCGAACTAAATCCATTAAAGAAGTGCATTCAATACATAGATCACTCTCTCTCTATCTATCTATCTATATATATATATCTATCACTATCTATCTATCTATATATATATATATCACTCTCTATCTATATATATCACTCTCTATCTATCTATCACTATCTATCTATATATATCACTCTCTATCTATCTATCTATCACTCTCTATCTATCACTATCTATCTATCACTCTATCTATCTCTCTATCTATCAGTCTGTCTATCTATCTATCTATCTATATATCACTCTCTATCTATCTATCTATCTATCTATCTATCTATCTATCTATCTATCTATCTATCTATCTATCTATCTATATATCACTCTCTATCTATCTATCTATCTATCACTATCTATCACTCTATCACTCTATCTATCTATCGGTCTGTCTGTCTATCTATCTATCTATCTATCTATCTATCTATCTATCTATACACGGGTGATTTATCACATCAACGCACCATCTCATTGATGTGCTAAACGTACTGTCTAATCATCCTCTGTGTGTGTATTATATAGTGCTAAAAGCCCTTGTTTAGCTATACGTCGAAGACCTTTGAACCTTGAAAAAGTGTAATCATCTCTTCAGACAGACTGGTTTGATTAATACTGTTAGCATTGTTGGAAAAGGTTTAATCTTTTAAAGAGGTTTTTTTTTTTTTTTGCATGCGAATAGGGATCGAATGCGTATGTTTATTGCACCTTTACACTATAGATTAGCCGGCATGGTTCGGGTACGGGCTGTGGGTTTGCATGACGTGATTATAATCTAGGAATCGCCCACAGACCATCACACCGCTTTAACCAGACTATGTGAACTGAAACATGTGTGCGGTAAGGACACCTGGTGAAAGCAAAGAAATACAAAAGCACACGTATCCAAATAGGTGTATGTCTGTATTGTATTTAATAGTTAAAGCATTGGAACACCATTTACAAATTAATGTTAACATCTGACGTGTATGTGTGTATATATATATATATATATATATATATATATATATATATATATATATATATATATATATATATAATTTGGTATCAATGTTCATTATAAAAGAAATCCTGCAAGTAGGCTCTTTTATGCCCTCTTTAATAATTAAAACAAATTGACTTAGTCTTTTTACCCACGTACAATTAGCAATCATTAGTTGCTATCCATGAGTCAGTCATTGGAGTCTATTGATCATTCATTGACTGATTGTTTTAGACAAACTGTTATTCTCTGTGAGAGTGCGAGGTCGGGCAGCGCACACTGTTAATTGGAGATAGCAGGGAGTAACAATGGCCGCTTGATACAATTAGAGTTTTGTGATTAGCGCAGGAGAAAGAAAAGAAACAAGAAGGAGGCTCTCTAATTAGGAGCTGCTGCTCTTGGGATCTCCCTCCGCTTTTGTCCCGGGTGTGGGGAGGCAGTGTGGCCGGCAGGCAGGCGACAGGCGCCGGTTCCTGGACAAAGGGCTGTCTGCTGCCAGAGTAGCTAGGCGTCCAAGTGCCCATCCTCCCGAGCTCACTTCCCAGCAACTCCTTAACCCTTCAACTTGAAACACTGTACACCGGTAGACGCGAAAACATTTCCAATCACATGTATATTGAGCGGAGCTGCTATATATATATATATATATATATATATATATATATAATGCATACATACGTTACCCCCTCCCCCCGTACGTATACCTCAGTAGTATTTCCCCCTTCTATAGAATACCATTATACATGTGTGGAAGTGTATTTGGTTAATTTGAACATATAATGTTCAGGAAATATTGCAAAAATTATCAGGCTCACTCGTGTTATGTTGACTGTGGCATTGGAAAACACTATCGATGGTTATTTCACTATTCTATCTTCACTTGTCTTTCAAAGAGTTTAGTAAAGACGTGTAGATACATTGGATTTTCATGCAGCCGGTTTCTAAGTAAAATGACATCGGCCAACCATTTCTGCTCACTTTTGAAACGTTATTAACAGCGGATCCTCAAGATGTTGTTCTCTGAGGATGCGGTGGCAGCTGTGGAATTGTACACCTGTTAGTCACGCGCACACCAGAACCCAGGGACGCATTTTTGCAAATCGAGGATGACTATCTTATTTTACACCGTTTCATTCCCAATTGAACACCCACTTATATGCAACATTGCATATACAGACTTCCATTTATACTTAAGGACAATATCAGTGCATTTCTATATTCATTTTTGACACAGTTTAGCTGAACTTTTTAAAATCGTTTTGTGGAGGTGTTTGAGCGGTTAAGTAGCCCCTGCCCCATAGGAAGTGTAGAGGAAATGTGTTATTGAAACACTTTGACAAGGGGCGGGCGAACTTCTGTAATAAACACATCCAACAATAGCCTCGAATTACTATTCATATGCTATATATAACCTAATGATACAATAGCAATCAACCGAGAATAGGAAGCCGAGATTAAAACATGAATCACTAAGAAACCAAAAAGAATAACGGCTGAGTGCGGCATTGCTGAATGCGCGCCAATAGAGCTGTTAGGCGACCTGCAATACGCTGCAGTGGTGGGCATATTGTCGAGTGAACGACAGCAGGAATCACGTGTGCTGTTATTGATTATATCATTAAACCGCAAACGAGTGCTATCTAAATGTTTTAAACGTGTCCTTGTAGTAGCTTTATTAATATGAGCACCGAGTCTCCTTTTTTTCTTTTATGGTGCCGGTATTTTGCATTATTCCTGGTATGGAAATATTTCAAATAGAACCTGCAGGTACTTTGAAAACGGGTTCAGCCCCGTGGCCAGCGTTCCTTTAATCTGTCCGAACCCTGCTCTTTCCACAGATTCACTCGCTTTAACAAGAGATACTATTATTTCTGTGTGTGTGTGTTTTTAAATAGGCAACATGTAGACAAATGTCACTGTGTCAGAAATAATTGAAAACAAAGAATAAAGTCCCATTGTCTGGTGCTATGAAAACATCATAAATGTAACTAACGGTAAACATTTTGGATGAGGCGCGTGCGTGTTTGTGCTTTTTTGTTTGTTTGTTTGTTTTGTTGCAGTATCCTCTTTTGCCAGCCACATTTATACATGAATCGTGTTGACTAACACACCAGCAGAGGGCGCACTAACGTATGAATTACTTCGTCGCTGTTCTCAGCGTCCCTTCAATCCATTTTTTTTTTGTTTAAAGTGAACATTTTGTATATTTGTGTTAATCGTGTTTACGGTCAATTTTATTAAAGATGTGCCCTGTTTGTAAGCTTGTGAATGTTGTGTTCTGAAAGCAAACATTCTTATTTTTCAAAAAATAAAGGAGTTGGGTTAAAAACAACGGCGGCACTGGAAGCGTAATTTATACACAATACCTGAATATTGCGAATATCTCGTGTGATTGGATTTTGTGTGCCGGAGCTCAGCTTCGTCAGATCCGCGTTATTGTGTTGCTCTATACCCCAGGTTCATTGGAGAACCGGCATGTTTGTAGGCCTGCTGTTTTATTTATCCTGGAAACAGCATTCAAATATATCAAGATTGTTATATCAATTCAAGAACCACTGTAACCACGAGTAAATTGCCGCACAAATATACTTACAGGTTTCAATTTATTTATTTATTTATTTATTTATTTTGAGATGCTGTAAAAAGGGGTTGAAGAATGTAATCTTCTCGATGAAAGATTGTGATTTGAACGTGTTTCTCTACACTATAAATAAAGACTAACATTTCTGCGCTGTAAACAAATTAAGAGTTTCCGGGCGTGGAATCATTTACTGTCATATAATGAATCACATGTGACTAACACAGGGAACTTAATTCTGGACCCACGCCTGCATATTTCTAAAATAATATAAATACACAAACATATTTACAATCACTGAACATTAAATCTAATTGAAGAAACAATTTACAGTTTCCAAACTTCTGCTAAAATTGTCCCCTGTGCTTTTGCCTGAAGAGCAGCATTGCTGTGTGATGAATTTCAATGTAACGAACTCAAAGACCACCTATAAATATTTATATTTAGTGTAGTAAACACATAAATAAATAATAATTCGGCTTCTATAGCAGATGAAAAACAACCAAAGTATATATTTTTGTCAAGTAGAAAGTTGACACGAGGTTTTGTTTTTGATAAATATGTACATGTATTCTGTGTTTAAAGGAGGAAAAAATGACATCCGATTCTTAACAAACAAGACGACCAATCAATATACCACCTTGATTTTTTTAATTGAAAGCGTGAGAGAATTCAACAAAAAAACTTACAAATTGACCCGAATGACCAACATAATTGAAACCCGCTTGTAAGTTTAACCCTATATTGCGCCACCATATTTTTTAAAAGAGAAACTGAAAAACAAAAGTCTCTATTTGCACTGGAGTGAAACAAACCTGAGGTTTTCCTGCCTTGGTGTATCCCGGGTTATTAGATAGGATATATTACGTGGGGAATATATTTTAATAGTTAGATTTTTCCTGCCTTGATGTATCCCGGGTTATTAGATAGAATATATTATGTGGGGAATATATTTTAATAGTTTGATTTGTGTCTTCATTTGTAACACTGAACAAGCAGAATGGAATGATGGCACATGAATTTCTTTTTTAGTGTGACAGGCAGGATAACAACAATTGAAACTGTTTTCTCCTTTTCAAACCACAAAGCGCTAAATATTTATCATTTACAATAAATGCTCGTGTAAAATGAAAATAATAATAAATGCAACGAGTTAAACTCTAAATATTATGTACACGCCAATGTACAATTTTGAATAAATTAATTCGAATTTGCATATTCTGGGATCCGTATAGCTTATTTACACAATTTACTTTTTTTTTAATTTTTTGTTAATTACATAAATATTTCAGGTACACAGTTTAAACAAATAACAACAAAGTCCACTTTTCGCTTTCCCATCCCTTTTGAAAGGTATTTTTGGATGTAGCTTCTGCGTTTTCTTCCTCGTTGAATTCACCAAGCGGCACGAACTCTCCTTGTTACCGTTCCAAAGCAAAAGGACTTGTCAACGCTGACATGACGCATTGTCTCTGAAATCCCTTCTTGTTTCTTATCAGTATAGCTCCAGAGCGGCACTGCAACGCACTTCTCCGTGCATTGACCTATTAAAACTATTATACTCAATTGCTATTTTTACAGTTTTGTCCTTTCCTTCCCCATTGTAGTATTGTGTCTTTGTCAGTGTCTTAAGCGGTTTATGTACTTGATCAGTTAACAGTTTCTTTGTCCTTTCAAGTTTAGGTATGAATATCTATTGAGTGTCCTGTTTGATAATATTACAACACACTTCATTGTTTTACAATGCTTTTCTGCTCGCTGGTGCCGCCGCTGGTCGCTCCATCCATCCACCAATCCAAGCGTAATTTTCTATCTTGCAAATGTGCTGTACAAATCAATTTCTACAGTGACCCTTGCATCGTTCTAGCCAGTCTGGGGTTCGGGGAGGCGCCCGCGTCACTTCGGGGACTCCCTCGCAGGGGATGTTTCCCGCTGGCTCTCCAGCCCACTGACGAGTCTCTGAATATTCTGCAGCTCGTTGATGGATTCTTTCATGGATGTTTTTGGGGACCCCGTCCTATGGCTACCCCCTGATTTGTGTTTGTGGTGCTCCAGGGCGGGGCTGGTCTCCCTGCTCCCCGACTTGGAGCCTTCCGAGCCCGGGTTCAAGTTGCTGGGTAATCCGGTAGTGAGGAGGTTGTTGCTTTGAGGGATGGATACCGGGATGTGGTAAGGGTTGAACCGGAGCCGGGGTCGGGAAGTGGTGAGGAATGGGTTTCGGGACACAGAGCTGGCCGCGCTGCATGCTGGGAGAGCTGACGCTGCCGCCGCGGCTGCTGCCATGTACGTGTACGGGTAAGGGAACAGCCCTCCAAAGGTAGGCATCGGGATACCCTGAAGAGCAAAGAAAGGGGAAGTCTAATAATAATCACCATCATCTTTATTTAATATAGCGCCTGTCACAATGAAAATTGCCACAAAGTGCTTTACATGAATAAAACATTGACACACACTCTATTAAGAGACTGCAATAAAAGCAATAAAAACACAGTGAACAGGTAAACAAGGCAGAGCATAAAAGGAACATCATTTTAGATCCGTTCCTCTTGACCCTAGCGCTCAGGTATAATGAACAACAAGGTGATTGCTATAGAACACGCAGCAACAGTAATAAATACACACAATATAACGTGTTGCATATTAAATAACACCTGCAAGGGAGTGTATGGGTTAAAAACTTGGAGTAAAGAACCAAATAAGAGAACGTTGCAATACCCTTCACAAAAACACAACCTTCACATACAACTGATTTAATATATAGACTACATGAGTACAGTTGCTAGCGTAGTTTTTTTTTTTTGATAAAATCGTCTAATTATAATGGATCGTATATCACTTGCATTAGCGTTGATATGGTTTAATGATCGATGACCAGCTAAGCATGTTTCACAGCGTGAACATCTGCACTGCATCCCCACTGCGCAGCTGTAATACTCGCACAAGGACGCTACACAGCGGCAGAACCTGGTAGTGGAAATCGGGATCTAAATTACATATATATTAAAAAAAAAAAAAAAAAAAAAACACACACACACACACACACACACACAGCAATGGGCTGTAACCCATGGCAGATTCTACACGGGTAAAGCTAACTTACTGTTTTGTTTTAATGACAATATTTTAATGTGCGCGGTCTGTTTTACTACAAGCGCTGTCACTCTAACCAGAGCATGAATGAACAGCTGCATGCAACACCACGAACGAGGTATTACCTGAGAGGCGGCCAGCATGTGTTGAGACAGGTGGAAGGGGAACGCAGTGGACCCTCCCGCCGCTTGAGCTGCGGCCATAGAACCATTTTCCAGACTGTTTGCACCGGACATCGAGGCGAGTAAGTGTCCCATCCCCATGGCGGAGAACGCCCCAGGGGCCATTGCAAATTGTCCCGGGTGGATAAACAAGGGCTGCCCGGTGTTTAACGGGTTGAAAAACTGCTGTCCATGCAGACCGGACAGAGCCAAGCTTTGCAAGTGTCCAGCGGTAAAATGGGAGGGGCTCTCAGTCTGTACCATCAAAGGGGCGAACCCATCCTTGCCGCTGCCGCTGCTTCCACAGTCTGCAGCTTCCTTCTTCGACGAGTCAGAGCCTTTCTGGTGCCTGCTTTCCGACTTGTCCTTTTCCAGATTTCTGATGCTGAAAATCGAGTCGCTGTCTTTCCTCGAATCGGGAGACTTGTCTTTCTTGTCCGGGCTGGGTTTCTCTTTTACCCGTTCCTCTGATCGTGGGCTGACCGGGGACGGGGGCTCTGGGCCCGGGCTGATGACCCCACCTGATCGCTCCTCTTGTGGGTCCAATTCCTGCTCACTGTCAGTGCAGTGTTTTTCATCTAGATGTAAAAGTAACACAAACATTTAGATTGACATTTTTATTAACAAAACACAGCGTTTTCTTTAATATGTAGATGTGTAACAGTGTTGGTCCAAGGGGAATGTGTGGTATGTTTACAATAGTAAGCATACTTAACATGAATGTTCCGAAAATAAAATAATGTTCATTTAATTCCTCATTGTGTTGCCTCAACACAAAATAAATACACGTTTTAAAACTACAATATTGAGTCAAATCATAGGCCTGTTAAGAACACATTAGTAACACATTTGAAACACCCTGCTGTCTGATACAAAACGTGATTGATCAAATATATGTGAAAGATGTAAGTAACCACCCCAGATCAGTAAATCAGACATTTTAATGAACGTTTGATTTCATTGAAATGAGTCATGTATTGACCGCGATGTACACTCTGAGCAAACCAAACCCTGCATGAAACAAGAAGGGAACCCCGTGCCTCATTATCTCGTTCATCGTTTAGATCGTAGGTGTATATTTATTTTAACTAGTGTTACATTTTGTTTTGCCCATTAGCTACAATAGAAAGCTCGATAATTCGAGTTTATTTATTTTGTTTTGGGTATTTCGATAGAGGCTACATTTGTCACACTTGTTCAGACGGAATTGCATGAGATTGAAAACTCTATAGTCTCTGTACTTAGGATATCTAATCTATTAAAAACAATACTATATATATATATATATATAATATATATATATATATATATATATATATATATATATATATATATATATATATATATATATATATATCATACATAAAATATTTAAAGAAGCCGGCATCTTACCTCGACTGCCTCGGTTGAAACGAAGAGGACTGGACGCGGGGCATAGCGGAGAGTGCACGGTGTCTCTGCCGGGTGCAGGGTCACTAGAAGAGGCGTCAGAATCCAAACAATCTCGATCGGCTTTGCACTGATCCTCGTACATCCGCAGCGAGGGAAGGGTTAACTGCTTCCTGAAAAACCAAAAGCGAATTCAAGCGTTAATCAAGGGAACTTTTTTTTTTTTAAAGCAATGTTTGGACAAGTTACCTTAATAATGTGTTGGCTTGTGTAGCTGGTTCTTATCTCCTTAAAATATATGTATTTCTATTTTAAAAACAATGCAACACATGGTAGGCCTCTATCTAACCCTGGCTGTGTTTAGGAGACAGCTGACCCATTTGCAATCCCTATAAAATCAGCAACATCTGCTAACTGCGTTGTTTGATCTCATGCACGAACCATGACTTGCCAAAAGTATCAAACGCACAATAAGAGAAAAAAATCTAGATTTACCTCTTTTCTCGTCTCCCGTTGCCCGTGTCTCTAAATCCTTTTGCGAATGGGTTATGATCAATTTTAAGCTGCGTTATCTGGAAAGGAGAACATGGACATTCATTATTATATCACACAATCTCAGTAGTGTTTATCCTGTGTCAATAAACACTTTTTTCTTCAGATGAATACATCGCAGTTTTAATATTTGATTCTGATCTGCTCTCTCTCTCTTTCCTCGTTAAACATTGCATCTCGCAACAGAAACGTTTTTAATGTGGAAAGCTGTCTCTTGCTTTGAGTCTTCATGGTGTTTCAAACTAGATCAGCCACTTAAAGTCCCCTGTTTAACACACCGCACGCTTTATTAAAACGAGGCTGAGGTTTGGCTTTCATTATTAATGGAGTTTTAATGATAGGAAGTTATTTTCACGGCCCTCGAGAGAGACGATGGCGACTGAACATCGCTGCGTTGGTTAAAACACTATTCTTATCGGAGCGAGAGGAGAAGAGAGATTGAGACTGACTTCTGGTCCTGGCGTCGCTGATCTATTCATTATTCATCGCGTTTTGAAATATTTCTCTGTGACTGGTTTAAAATGCAGTCTTGCAGTAGATGTTTTGTCTAATAACTATCGCCAAAGGAGCTAGTAATGACCGATATGATTGAAAATAAATAAAAAAAGCAAATAATCAAAGCCCGTGTATTAAGCAGCTCACCTGTGTTTTTGGAATACCGTCTTTACTTGTAGACACTGCTCATACACACGTTATATAGATGCGACATTTAGTTTGTTATCAGACTTTAAGGTTTAAGGAGTACTGCCGGAGAGTATAGCTTACAGCTAGTGAGCCTAAGTGCTTTCTAATCGATTGTGACTCTTTGCCATAAAAATTTACGATAGCGACAGGCCCACCAGGACCCTCAGACAGAGTCAGCAATTAGCATCAGCAGCAGGGCGGAGGTGCGGATGCAGCATTAGAAGAACAACCGATAACCGTTTCCAATATGCGCGTGGAGGCCTGTTCTCGGATGTGGGAATTGTTTGATTTCCTTATACAAATACAACAGTTGTATCCATTATTATTTTCTTGTTCTTAATAATAATAATAATGAGTTTTTATAGGTTATGTATTGTTTTACGTTGCGTTTTATTTTTCAACTCGGAAAAAGGCCCACCAGTCCTGTGTGTTTGCGTGAAGTATGAGTAATACTGAACAAACATATTTACTATTAATACATTTATGGACTTTTTTGTATTTTTTTATGACATCATAAGTCATTAAACTGCAATCTTCGATACTTTTATAGGCCAAGAAGACGTGACTTACGCAAGCAGATTGGCAAGTGCTCTTATTCCCGTATTTCAAACACGTTCGTGTCTTTGTTTTTGCTAGAGCAGATGTATACACAAGGCCTACAATTAATCGCAATAGTGTAATACATGCGAGCTGTGTAAATAAACCCCAACGCATCTCGTGTTGATACATTACAAGAAATGTCTGAAACGAACGCGCCTTCAACATACCCCCCCCGGAATTAAGAACCCAGTTCCGCAACGCGCATAAGTATCAACGTAGTCTGCAATGCAGGGATACAGTACAGTGTAAAACAACTGTTCTAATGCAGGGGTACAGTACAGTGTAAAACAACTGTTCTAATGCAAGGGTACAGTACAGTGTGAAACTGTTCTAATGCAGGGGTACAGTGTGAAACTGTTCTAATGCAGGGGTACAGTGTAAAACTGTTCTAATGCAGGGGTACAGTGTAAAACTGTTCTAATGCAGGGGTACAGTACAGTGTAAAATAACTGTTCTATTACCTTAACGTTCTGTGCGTATTGTTTTGTAAAATAAAAAATCTACTCAATCCACACTGCAGGGGCCGAGTGCGCCCCGCGCCCACCGGTGCGCATTTTACACGGCGAATAGGTGTCTAATAGAAAATAAGCGTTATGCAAATCCCTTCACCAGCACCCTCCTTGCAAAATAAAATCATAAGGCTTTTAATTGCACGCCTCTCTCTCTCAAGCGCTCCTACTTACTCTAGTCAGTCTGTTCTGAAATGAAACACTGCGCTCAGGCACCTCAACTCGCTTTTCAAAAGAGAGAGAACTATTTTTCCTTTTTTGTAATGGATTTGTCTTAACCCCATGGAGGCATAATTATCCATGCCTTTAAACCACACAAGAATCTCTCTCTGTTACAACAGCAACTATGCGGTATCTATAATCATCATTGTGCAAGGTATATTTCAAAAAGCCCAGTGGAAAAGCGCCCTTACCTTGTCGTTCTGATAAGCAGTGACGGCGATAAAGTCGGTCTCCGGGAAGACGTAAGTCCTAAAGGTGCTGTAGGGGAGCTTGAGAATGTCATTGGCCCGCACGATATGAAACCTGGGCTGGTACTTGTGCATCGAGTTCAGAATAGTCTGGGATAGAAAATGAAAAGCAAACATTAGGCACCTCGATAGAATTCCAGTTTTTAAATTCTTCTGTTAATCAAATTGCAAAGAGTATGTCGAATGTATTAATGAAAGCGCTTCGCGTTTCTAACTTGCAGATGCGTTTGTAATGTCCCAGACCGCTTGTTAAACATGTTCCTAAATCACAATCGACTGCACAATACACGCAACCAAATACGACATGCATGCGCTGCCAGTGCTTCTGTGCAGGTAATAGCAGGGCTGGCTCACATCCTGTCACTGCAGAGGATTATCAGTATATACTTTTATAGACTCCAAAATCCTCCCAGCCGTTCAACAGGTAAAATGAATACATTTAAAAATAAATACCATTCAAATGATTGTTAGTAACAGATTGAAGTTTGTATTAGTAAACATGTCATTTTTCAAAGTAGAGAAAAACATTAGACAGAATGAACAAACGTTTATTATTATTATTATTATTATTATTGAACTCGCTTGATTATACGCGCCTAAACTCAACACATAGTTTCCATTCTCAAATGGTAACTCATTTTAAAACTGCGCTCGTTTATTGTGCCTCAGTAGTATTGTTTTGGATGCATGATAGCGTTTAACTCGGACACATGTTACAGAATCTGTCATTCGGGCGAACAAATCGACCTCGCCGCGGCGCGATCAGCACGCTCATGACCCGGTCAACACAGCAGATGGACCTTTATCAAATGCTGTTTCCCATCGTCTTATGTCAAAGCGATACGGAACATGAGCGCATTACATTACAGACCTACATATATTCACATTAGGAAAGTTGTATCATCCTTAATTGAGGTTAGATGCTTATAACCGTAACTCTAATCTCTGACACTTAGACATTCCAATCTGTGTTAAATTGCAGCACCGAGTGAAATGACTCGATAGATGTGTTTTGTTCAGCATGTTAATAAGAGACACATCGTATTCTTTATAAGAAGTAGCTAATGCAGCAGCCCTACAAAGATAAATAAAGTGGTTGGGATTAAACAAAATCCCAACCACCTCTTGTTTTGGTTCTAATATATATATATATATATATATATATATATATATATATATATATATATATATATATATATATATATATATATATATATATATATATATATATATATATTGCAGCCTGTTTGTCCGCTTCGGGGCTCCTGACAGGTGCTGCTCTGGAACCCATTTCTCAGTCTGCTGAGCTGGCGCTGCTCTCATTTAATGATACCATTACAACGTCCCGCCCGGCTTCCATTTCCATCTTCCCCAATCACACTTAAGGGGCAGACACCGAAACACTTAGAGGCCCCGAAGTAATGGGCCACAAATTGTTTCTTATTGCTGCTGCTGCTTCCCGGAGAAGTGAAGTGATCCTGCCAGACGCCAAAGGGCAGGGTAGAGGGCTCGTCCATTCAATACAGCTATAGCCTCTCAGACTGCAGTGTCTTCTTGACCTCATTGCTGAAACTTTACTTAATCCCGAAACCTCGCCGCGATACTGCTGTGGATTCATTAGCTTCGCGTGTTACTGTAGCACAGCCTCTGCATTGTACAGGATATTCAGCTCACTCATCCCACATCATCATAATAATAATAATAGTAATAATAATAATAATAAGTCAGTTAAAATCCGTATACCTCGATAAAGCTTGTATTTTGGAGTGTGTGCATTATATATATATATATATATATATATATATATATATATATATATATATATATATATATATAAAATCTTAAAATATAAATCTTAAAATGCAATATTTTCTCTGCTTTTGTCATATTTTGTTCACTAACATGAAAAATGGCAATGCAATTCATGGAAAGCTGCGCCTCCTGCAATATTGTACAGTGCAGTGAGATATCTGACGCTCTGATACATTGTTTAATTTTTGCATTCTTCTAAAACAACGTGCACACTTCCCATCCTCTGATCCCACTACCTGCCAAATGTGCATGATATTAAACCGCTTGTATCCGTGACGTGTTGCACTTCTCTTTCTTCTACATTTCAAAATTTATAATTGTTTCTCATAGTGTGTATGTATGTATGTGTGTGTGTGTAATATAATTTTTTTTTAGCAGAAGAACAATAGAAAAAGCACAAATACAACTTTTAAACTCAGTAAAACATGAATAAAATACATCAATGTAATGAGTAAAATGGTTTTGTGCTGCTTTTTTTAGGCGTATGACTTACAGAAGTACTTACAAATCCGTGCTTGTCGGAAATATTATTAGTCAGCTTTAGTTTATGAAAGGCAACAGGTTTGGCCATCCACTGCTCTCCTGTGGCAGGGCTATCCGGGTGGATGTACATTCTTTTGGGCATCTCGGGGTCAGCCTTGCCGGCTACCATCCAGCGAGAATTGTGGAACTTATAACGGCAGTCATCCGCAGCTACAATATCCATCAGCAGTATATACTTGGCTTTCTTATCGAGACCGTTTACCCGCACTTTGAACGGGGGAAACATTCTCCTGCAAGAAAAATAGACATTTAGCTGACTGGAACGATCACACGTGCTGCGCATTATACCAACAGTGGAATAATATAAGATAAGCGAATATGTATTTAAACAAATCAACAGCATATCCCGCGCTATAGACGATACTGCATTGTTTAGTCCGGCATGTGTAATACACGCAGCAGCAGGCTGTAGCCATTGTTTGATCTCTGCTGTACAGATTCATGAATTTTTAATAAGAGTAGCAACATTACTATATGAACTAAAACCTTTCAAAATGCAAAGCTATTTTATTTAAAGAGATATGTACATATTAGGTAATATTTATATGAAAATATAGTGTATAGCTTTACATTTAAAAAAATCATGGCGTATATTTAATATTTATATGGTGATGATTATTAAATTTTTCTAACATTATCTCAAATCATAAAAGTTGCATTTTTTTTTTTCGGCTGGAGTTCTTTAAATTTCTTTAGGCCGTGTGATCTGAAAGCCAGTGAACAATTTTAGAAGAATATTTATGACATTGCCCTATCGCTTAAATCACAATCTTCTTTTAAAAATGACAGCCTGTTTACAGAAACCAGAAGCTTAAGTGTCAGAGCAGAATGCAGGTTTGATCCATTCACTGGTCTGGTTTAGTAGAATACATTCCAGAAAACTTATCAGGAGAAGGATTATTATTATTTTTTAAAAATCTGTTTTTAACTAAATTTAGGTTTTGGAAAACAAAAACAGAAACCACTGCCTGCAAAATGATTAAACTAATGTAAGTCTTGAAAATATGATTTTTCAACTATGAATAATAAAATATACAAATATAATAAAACGTGTAGAAAAGATGTTCCCTATCCCTTCGTAAAAGCTGTGACTTAAATTTATTATTATTATTATTATTATTATTATTATTATTATTATTATCTGCTGTTATATATTTTTCAAGCCAAATTATAGTAATATATCAAGTAATATAAACTAATGAAAACTCCACTATCCGTATTTTAAAAAACATTTTTTTTTTTTTTTTATAGAATAGCTGTCAAAGTAAGTAGAGCTTCGAGTAAGAATATTTTACACAGTCTACAGATCTAGGTAAAAAGAATTGCAGGCCCCAATCGAATATATTCAGCGATTCATTGTTTCTCTTCTGCATATGTATATATTAAGCACTATAATTATTTCTATATTTATTGTTGTTTATTTTTTTTTAAAAACAAAGAAAATAAATAAGTACGGGAGCAAAATCTGTCTTACCTTCCCGATTTCGTGATCACCATCTCGGTTCCAATTTTGTGAAACTGGTCCCAGAGTTCCTTTGCTTCCAGAGTGACTTTGGGATCGTCTTCGACCTCCTCCTCGGGTTCCAGGCTCTTCAGTGTGCGCAGATGTGCCGCTTGATGGTGGTGTCCCAGCGCCGAGTGAAGCCCAGCCTCTACGGCTCCGGAGAGAGTGGGATCCTGGATGGGCTTGGTTAGCGTTCCGGGAGGCAGCGCCAGCGTTGGGAAGAAAGTAGGCTGAGCCGCCGCTAAGAAGGCAGACATGGGGAAATCAGCCGGTCTTGGAGCGTGAAAAGGGTGGTAAGCCATGGCGGTCCCTGTGAAAGCTGGATCTCTCATCGGTGCATTCAAAAATCAAGGAGGAATTATTATATACAGTATAGCAATACCTTCCAAAAAGTTTTTTTTTTGTTTGTTTTTTATTTTTTTCCAGGAGAGTAAGTTGTTGTCGTTGTCTTTTTATATGTGAAATACGATAGAAAAAATATATTCTAGTACAGCAAAAAAATAAATAAATCTGGATGAAAGGGTCCCAATGTTGCTTCCCCGAAGTCTCTCAGTACTGTAATTAATCGCTGGGAATCTGCAGCCAGGTTTAAATGGAGATCTTGGTTCTTTTTTTCCGTCCAAGTTTCTTTTAGCAAAAACAGAATTGCTATTTAAATGGTGATGCGCCAGTAGTGAGGGTGATCATGCTACAACAGACACGGAGTTGAAATGGTTAGATCTTGCCCCGTTCTCTCTAAAACTGTGACTATCTCACATGTCCTTCCTGCTCTGATCCTCACACTAATGAACCAAGCCCCTTGATTGCTGATTTTACGCTTTTTGGACCAATTGCAGGTCTCTATAGGCGTGGTTTTGACAGCTCCGGCCAGAATCGAGATGAGGGGGGGAGAAGGTGTCGGAAGCATTAGCAGTAAGAAAACATGTCAACAGAATCAAATATTAACCAATGACAGAGGAAAGAGCTGGAAATCCCACCCCCAGCTTCAAGCCAAACAACGGGTCAGCCTTCAATATGCGGCCGGTTGAGAGAGCGCATAGGTCGGCTTGCGCTTAATGCTTTTGCTAGGCTGGTATATAGCGTATGCGGGGCTTGTAATACGCATCCAATCACATTAAAGGAAAATACAAACTGCGTGTTGTTAATATATTATAAAAACAAAAGTTTACTCTTGCTTGTATGTTTGGGTACATGTGTAGACTGTTATAGGACAAACAGCTATGTGACACAATAGAGCTTCAATTTATTCAATATATCTTAACAGGATCTTCTAGATGTTGATAGCTTTTGGTGTCTTTCATGGTATTAGCATGATGGCTTTATTGTTACATTGAAAGTGTTTTAAATGCAGTGGGCTTGTAAAGCTGTATTCAAATTTAAAGGAGATTGCACACATCTTGTTTAAGGTAGCAGGCGGTTCTTTTGTATTCTCTATGCGAAGGACTCGAAACGGAGGCAGGTGTTCTGTCCCTGATGTTCTGCACAGAATCGATTGCGGGCCGGAAAAACGAGTTCTATAAAAGGTATGAAAAAAGGAGATCGAAACGGTTATATTTAGTTTCAGCTTTATTGACTAAATCTGGTGCTTTCTCGCGAATATGTGAGCCTACGCAGGGAAATGATACAATTGAATAAACAGGACGTTGCCACTTTAAACGCAACCCCTGGGTCATTTGAAGAGTTCAGACACAGATGCAGTGTTCAAGCAAAGAGAACAGAAACCAGCGGAATGAATTTCAAGAAAAATGAACTGGGCAAATACGGTGAGTGCTTACTGATGCGCAAACTGCTGTATTTAATATAAACTGTGACCGCTATAGGGTTTCTAGGTTTTTGTTATCACATGCAAGTAGAGAAATCCATATATATATATATATATTCTGTACAACGTCTGTGTGCGTGTGTAATATTTTGCGATCTATTGTAGTTTTCATACCGGTAAACCTGTATAGATTCCTGTTCATGGCATTCCAGAATTAATCACATAATAATTTCAATTGAAACACGGGGATGTTTTCAGAGAACGATCAAAGCCCTCCTAGTCATCAGCTTAGTGCTAGTCAGATAAAGACTCCATTAACAATGTTAATAGCGCGTTCTCTTTTGCCATCTTGCGCGCAATGTAAAAGGCTGACGTGTGTGTTTCATTTTAATTGCATGTTAATAGTGTTATTAGTAGAGCTGGTGGTCGCCTCTGTTTTGTATGGGGATGTGCGTGCTTACATTTAAACAGAGCGAGTCTTACTTGGTGGCTGTATGCAAAACATTACATTGGACGCACCAGATGTCCAGTTCTGTACTCAGTTAAATCGATAATGTGGATATATGTTTGCCATACTGTGTGGCGTTTACCCTAAAGCTTCTGCAATTCTTGGAAGGGTTCAAATCCGCCCCGAATACTGCTGTGTGCCTTCAAGAGGTCCATTTGTAGATCCTTTCTGATTAACTGGGGCTCAGTTTGTTAAAGAGCCGCTTGGCGCCAGTCGGCTGAAGCTCTACAATAAGAACCGTCTCTTGTCACTTCATATTTACCCTAAAGCCCTCAAACAGCGCCCTCCAGTCCCCTCACAATTCACTCGAGAGCCAAGGCTTATAATTGAATTTTTGGCCTGCGTGCTTTCTGAATTCAGTAGCCAGTGTTTTTATTGTTTTCATGAGTATTTAAAATAAATATATTTATTTATATAACATAAACACGGAGGTGTCCACGGAAGGTGACCCACAGACAGCCTCTGATTCTGGACACAGACTGAAGCCCCGGCGCCGCATCACAGACACAAACCTTGTCACTTTGACGTTAAACCGAAACAAAAACGAGCTAATCTGACAGAATACAAACAGCCGACACATTTCTGATTAACCCTTCAGTGACTGGCGTGGCACTTTGACTGTCCTCGTTGTAAAACAGTGCCCACAATGCCCTTGGAAGTAATGCGGTCAATTCATTCAGTCTTGTGTAGAAACATGGCACTGACGATGCCGTGTTTTAGCAGTGCTGTCTGTGACGCTGCATGTTAAATCTCATTAATACCATGTTAGGCGCACATGTCTGAATGCCACAGTCCTTCGCTTCTTCAATCGGTAGCACCCACACTCTCTATCTGTTAGGATTGATTAGAAAATAATGCATTGCATTCACAATCCACTGTCGGCTAGTCTGGAGTAGCTCAGACCGATTGAAGGATTAATGCTTCATCGAGGGATTTGTTTTCCCACGCGTACAGTATTTGTTTTATATGTTTGTAATAACATTACAAGATCACACGGGGGGGGGGGGGGGGGGGGGGGGGGGGTGGGGGGGGGTGTGTGGATAAAATCACTTTATAAGTGATTGTATTATACCTTGTGTAAATAAATTAAGAAAAAAAGTATCCTGTTAATTGAAAAAAAAATGCTGACCAAAATTAAAGCTTATTTTCCCTCATCAGCAGCACTTCTAGTATCTATTTGTATATACTATGTTTTGCGATCTGTTTTCTTTTTCATCGCACTGTGAGGCTGAGGGAGTGTAGCTTGCCCTGTATATACATTATGAGATTGCGCTCCAGATTTCCCTATGGGCGCCTGCTGCCTATACCTGCTTGGTAAGTAAGTTCACACTGGCTCCGATACTGAAAGCCGTAGATAATATCGCAAATAGCCTGGGAAGGTGTGAGAGCATACTTCAGATTCACTGCTGGCGCCAGGAACAACACAAAACTGCAATCATCACCATCACACATTGTCCCCATGTTGTGCTCAAGTGCTGTTTTTGTTTTTGTGATATACCTGCTAAATGAAACCCCAATCTTCCGTGTGTGTTGGCTCAGATATCGACGAGCGAAGGCGCGATCACACTGGATAGATAGCAGATCTGCCGTGTTAGCCCGGGCTCTCTCTCGATAACCATGCACTGTATAGTACAGTCTAATTGAACAACTTTGTGCCAAAAGTACTTTTTAGTGTTTTTAAAAGCTTACCGTTACTGAAAACGTGTATAATTTATATTTCTTGTAACAAGTCTCTTATGTAATATGTTTTGAAAATCGGCATGTTTAATCTGCTTTGTACAGCCTCATGTTGACACTGTGTTTGTACACGTACAGTATGTACGTTTTAATTGTATGGTTATTACAATATGCTGTATTATGATGGCAAAGATATATATAATCTTCATAGTTTGCTGTATTATTAAAATACAGTATATTTTATCAGGCCAGTACTAGAAGATTAAAGTAAACGCTTTAAATGTTACATTTTAGAGTTAAAAAATATCACGATAAAGTAACTCAAGAGCGTTCTGGTTTGGATGCAGTGAATAACCATGGAATTATCAGGCAGACGCTTAAAAGGGAAATTGTGAGGTTAGTTGGAGCTCTGCGTCATTATTGAACGCGTATCTCAACAGAGTGCTTGCTCTGTGTTTAATGTGCCAGGGTGGGCACGCTTCACTTCTTTTAAGGTTTCGTCGGTTTTGGCAAAATAGCGTTTCTCTTAATATAAACCTTCTTACTTTAATTAAACTGTGCAAATTTTTTTTTTAATCTTGTCATTTTAAAACTGCATATTTTAGATTATTTATAAGTGATGTTTTGTTTCTCTGTTTAAATATTTCTGTAAATAAATAATTCTATAAGAGTAATTTGGCAAGCTTTCTAAACGACAACAAATTAGTAATATAAAGAGTAGTTTAATGTGAATAAATAATTAGTTTTCCTAATTCTATGCATTAATCATTATGTGAACTTCTTTATAATTGGTAAAAACATACAGGTATATAAAGCTACCTCGTAATGTCTATTTATGATCTTGCGAAAGAGTCGGTTCAGTAGTGTGTGTGTGTATATATATATATATATATATATATATATATATATATATAATAGATATTATATAATATATATATATATAATATTTGTAATGAATGCTTAATTTTAAGTTGGTTGAGAATACAATATTTCTAAACTGCAAACATAAAGCAATCTCTCTTCGTTAGGAACGAATTCATTGTTTGACTTGTTAAACGTCCCTTTGGTTAGATTTGGCTCGGGTTCGTGTTGTTCATTATCATTAACTTTCCATCTTATATTTTGTTTAAACTGGTCCAACAGTTCAAAATGTTTCGCATACGATTTAAACCCGTGTGTTAATTGCTAATGGTTTTGAATGTATATATAGCGGTTGCTAATGATATACACAGTATTTTTGTAATTATGTTCAATATATTTACTTTGTAAATCCTATACTAGACACATTATCTGGGTAGAATGAAGGCAGTCGAGCTCGGTGATACAATCGCAGTCCTTGTGGTTTGTTACAAAGTGACCATGTTGGCAACATGTTCGCCACGATGCCTCTGTTTTCTTGTTTATTTTGTCAACAGTTCAGCGATACTCTTCTTGAAAAGAAATTCAATAATAATAATGAACCTAGCAGCCAAACTGGCAATGGCGCTTACTAAATGAAACCCGACGCAATGATTGAATTGGCTCTACGCTTCAGAGGTTTTTGATTTTATGAGTAACAACAAAACACCTAAAATGCTTGATAGCACTTAGAAAAACTACACTAACCCTAACCCCTGCACGAAATGCATTGTCATCGTTTATGCTTTTCCAATCTGCATATCTATCTATCTATCTATCTATCTATCTATCTATCTATCTATCTATCTATCTATCTATCTATCTATATTAATGTGTGTGATTCTCAATAACAATCGGTAGTTTCAAAGAGTTTGCCAATTGTTATGGTTGTGTACTAGAAGTCTCTTACTACACAATTTAACAAAGCAGCCCCCCTTTATGGACGGGTGTAAAAACATAGCCTGGAAGAAGGTGTATCCCGCCAATAATCAGCGAGCCCGGCGACTCCAGGTGGAGCTGCTATAAGGGATGCAACGCAAAAATCATGTTTACTTTCAACAAAACTATTGTGTATGGTCTTCGTCCGGTTGTATTGTCGATTTTTCACTCTTCAGCATTGCTGGCCCTCTCTTTACATCATCTCTCCTGCTATATTTAGCCTGTAGACTGAGGCCGTGGCGCCAGGCCGTTTAAAACCTGCCAAAGTCCTTCATATTTCCCTCTGTCACATTGAGCCCCCCTTCTCCTCTCTCTCTCTCTCTCTCTCTCCTCTCCTCATAGTGAAGCGCAGCCTGGCCGGGTCATTTGGATACGGGGGGTTTGCGAGCCAATGCAATTTGCTCTTCCACATTGCCGTGTTGTCTCGCTGACCCCAGTCAGCAGGGCTACCGGTCTCCTGTCCGTTTCACTCGGACAAATCGCAAGTGATGGATGAAAAATAATAATTCTCACAAGCACAGTCACGGGCACGACCGGCAGCAGCAGCAGCATCAGCCCTCTTCTCTCCGGCTCCCGCTTTTTAAACAAGATCTGTAGCCGCAGTAACACTGCATGCCAATCTAGTTATGGATTAAAAAAAAAATAATAATAAACACTGGAACTCTGGCACCGTCACAACATCGTCTGCTCGCGCGCGACACAGGCCTACTACAGTACATCTAATACGCATTAAAGCTTCTCATCGCATTATTCTTTTTACAATAGTTCGCTAGCTGGTTGCATGCGTTTTTAACACTGATCTGGTAGAACAATACAACAATGCAAATGTCATTTTATCTATCTATCTATCTATCTATGTAATAATATCTAATAATAATGTAATGTGTTCTTGTATTTGTTATTACCTCTAAACTGCACCTGTAAACAGGATGCACAAATGCTCTTGCATTGAAGGGTGTGTGGTTCTGTGTGTGTGTGTGTGTGTACTGTACTATAAATAAAACGATCAAATACACAACGTGCTAGGCCTTGTAGCAAACCAGGATGCATATTACGGCTGTGTGTTGAAAGGTCCTAATCCAATCAATCTGTACCGATATAGTTTAGGTATTTAACATTTTTTAATAGTTCAAACCATGCATGATGTGAACTGAAAACGCACATATTGATTATTGAGAGACTAAGTAGACTAGCCATGCAACAGGTGTAAACATCCACAATATGTTCCAAGCATCGTGAGGAGTAGCAGAGAGATCATTCAATTCAACCATGAAGCATATTTGTATATATTTAATTCAGTGAAAGGTCAAGCGTAACACATCTAAGCTTTTGTATTGCAGGGACTAACATTTAGTTTGATCTGAAAACACCGATTGGGTATTGATTTTATTTAAATTATAATTTCATAAGAGCAATTTCTATTTATATCGATAAAGCTAACACACATTGAGGGTACAGCAAAAATAAAATCAAATGCATCAAAAGGCGCAGGATAGCATGTCTATTTAGATAGGGTATTCAATAGAAAATGATTATATTTAAAACGAAGAGGACAGGTTATGTGTTTTTTTATAGAATATGGAACTATTAGGCAATAATGCAATTCTATATACGTTGTATACTGAACCTTACTGAACAGACCGTGTGGTTATAATCGGCAGGTTCAACGAGTACACGCATAATCGAAAGAACCCCGGTCTTAACTAGAGTGGCTGATTCGTTAGAGTGGGGTGTCATTTCGTGCTGGGAATCAGAGCAAGCTTGCGCTTCCTCTCAGGTGTCAGAGGGGGGCGCTGCGATTACTCTGAGGGATTAAGCATCAACAGGTTTCACCCGTGTGTCTGTGAACCGAGTCACCAGCGCGAGGTAAAGACAAATAGGCTGTTCATGTAATCCAATCAAAAAACACAATTTTGGTTGTTAACCTGTTATTTTAAATTTCATTTTAATAATACTCGGCCCCTCATAACGTTTCAATATCACACATGCATTCATGACTTCACATTCTACACAGATCGATAGAGGTATTACAATGTGGCAGTATTTTCTATCTAGTGGCGTGTCTACCTGTTGTCACGGGGCCACCAGGTGCGCACGTCGTCTCTGGCCCTTGTGGAGATAGCTTCAAGTCTGAAGGTGACTGTAGTACTTTGTAGAACTCTGTCTGGGGTTCTAGTTTCCTTTTCACCTGTGCAATGTATTGCAGTGTTGCGGGCACACAGATACGAGCACAGCGGATTCAGGTCAGGCTGGCTATTTAAAATGTAGGTGCGTCCCATTGAGGCAAATCGGACTATGGAATTGTGACCAAAATTGCGTTTAGAGAAATAATAGGAATGTGTGCTGACCACCGTAACCCATCAATAAATATATTATTTATTTATTTTGTAATAGACACGTGCAGCATATGTGCTCCACATTTTTTATATTGGTGTGATTGTCCGATGGTGTATTTTAAAATAATCTAAAGCGATTACCTTCAATTCTCAAATAAATGGAGCTGTATCGCTGTGCACTCGTTCAAGCTTCCAGCTCTCCGTCCTCCTCCTCCTCCTCCTGCTCCCTGCTCTGATCACCGGGCTCTGCCCTGTTTTCAGCCGGTGCAGCAGGTGGATTGATTTTCAATTACCCCTCTCTCTGTGACCCTGGAATAGAGCTGTAACCCGCGAGGCGCTGCAGCGGAACGCGATTCTGGGACCTGCAGCGGCTGGACTGTGTTCCC
The DNA here is from genome assembly GCF_017654505.1 of Polyodon spathula. Lineage (NCBI taxonomy): Eukaryota > Metazoa > Chordata > Actinopteri > Acipenseriformes > Polyodontidae > Polyodon > Polyodon spathula. The sequence goes on along the minus strand of NC_054574.1, from coordinate 266,746 downwards.
TTCGTGTCCTTGCGTGCTGCACGGATGTCTTTTATTAAGTTCAGTGCTGCATCATGATAACAATGGCACTGAAAACGACTTCAAATCCCAATTGAACGTCACATTTAGGGTTACTATTAACCCTTTGATACCCGGTAATCAATAGGCTGCCACGTTGGTCCTCCTCACCAATCCATAGCTTCCCATGCATTCTACTGAAATGATTAGTATAACGCGCTTAACAATGCTCAATTGCACCCACATTATGGATATAATATATATTATATCCAAACACACACACACACACATATGTTTTATTTATATGTTTTCTTTATTTGTATCTCATTTATTAGATATTGCACAGGTGACATCTTTCCTTCCTTCATGTGGGACCCCTGTTAGCATTTACTGAAATACTCACAATTCAGACAAATTTATTGCGAAGAGTGTTGTCTGGAAGATCGGCCAGTAGTTCCAAGCACCACTCAGCAATGTATCGCACTAAAAATAACACTTTCTGCCAAAGAATACAGTTGCATGCAAAAAAGAAAAAAAGACATGTGCACCGCCCATAAGGAACAGACACAGCACATGTGAAGGTATGCGTTGCAATCTCGAGAAAGAAAATGTAACACACGGTCAATGAAGACTAATGGGTTCAGTCATGTTCTATATATATATACTATATATATATATATATATATATATATATATATATATATATATATATATATATATATAATTTGCACTTCCGACCCCGGTGCTGTTTTGATTTATGTTCAGCGTTCTGTGTGTGTGTTGTTTTTCCTGTAAACCGGAGGGCGCTGATCTTTATCGCCTTTTCCCGGTGAAGGAAAACATTTACTCAAGCATCTCCAGAAAGAATAAATAACTGACCATGCTTCTCCGGAAAACAAACACATTGCTGCCTAGTGAAATGCAATAAATCACCCCAAACCCCTGTAGCGCTGATACCGGCCGGGCCGCCGCTTTTAGTTTCAGAAGACCTGCTTAGATACGTGAGATTATTCAGGACTTAATTTAAATGCAATGAAAACTTTGTTTATTTTAAAATTATAATTAAACAAAACCACATTTTAGTGTAAGGGCTTTCTAAATGTAGCTGTTGGTAAATTTTGAACAAAAGCTTAATAACTCTTTTCATAAAGTTGAAATGCCGTGTTTTCAAAATACATTGCAGATTCGGTTTAAGTTAGCAAGGAGCTTGCGAGGTAGACATTGCAAATCCAAACTAGCCCCAATATACTCTTCACTGGGAGGATGCTGTGTAAACCTGTTTCATGTTTGACCAGGCAGGCTAATTCTTATCAAACACGATAAATGGGCTGTAGGACTCCAGCATCTTATATGTCTCTGCATGCTGATATTTCCCAGTAAAATGACATGCAGCGTGTTAAGAATTTCAGCTTGGGTACTGTAAAAACCTCATGTCAGTAGTGCTGATAAACTTGTATCAGATCAACCGTTTGATGCTGCGCAAGCCAGCACACATTGTGTTGTATTTATTAGACCGTGCTGTTTATAACGCAGCTTGCGTCGGGTTTGAAGACAGGGTGGATGATTTTCTGCCTTGCTTTTCAACGACACTCCTCATATGCTGCAGTCAGGACTGTAAGGGTGTTCAATAAGTGCGGCTTTACTTTAGCCAAGCATTTATTTTAGAGTTTGTGCGCAAATAAGACACTGGAGATTAAATAGGGTCCAGTATTGTAGTCGTGCGCAGACAGATGTCTTTGCAATGTCGCGATGTCAATCCGATATTGTTTCCTTTGTGCCAGGACGTTGCTTTAGTCATTACCGGGGTTAATGGCCACACAGGGAATTGTTATTGCAGTTGGGAGAGTTTGTTAGTTGTTCAGCTGTAAACTGTAATGTCAAACACGAACCTCTCTGGAGCCGGTGCCTTATTGCCCTGTATTTGTCGAGAGCTAATCCTTTCATTGTGAAGAGAGATTAAGAAAGGACATTATTTTTTTATAAGATAAGGCAGCTGAGACCGAATTGTTAGAATTAAGAAGACTTTGGTAGCTGGTTTTATGCACAAAATTCAGTATATTAAAGTAAACATCCAGTACAGAATACGAGGGTGTGTAATTCCAATAGAAACACAGCGCTATCAATGCGATACAGAAACTCGTGTATGTGTGTGAATACAATACAGAGACACGGACGCGCATGCAGAAATAAATCACATGTACTCGTGTATGTGTGTGAATACAGTACAGAGACACGGACGCGCATGCAGAAATAAATCACATGTTTTTAACTGCAGAGCTTTCCACCCTGCGATTTCAGAGCTGTTTGTTAGGAAACAGCAGAGGCTTGTGCCCATGACAAATTGAACTTGTCTGTTCAGTAAGCCCTGCTCGCAGTTTATCTTTGATTCAAAGCGTTGGTGTACAGTGTACACACACTCACAGACCATCTCAAAAGCGACGCGGCATTATTTCCCAGTGCTAGGCTAGGTCTGGCCCTCTTAACAGTATTATTTTTCAGAAAAGGGTGAATTTGAATCGGGGTTGCAATTTATTAAAGCCTTTACAGCAATCCCAACGTGAACACAAGATCTATTAAAAAAAAAAAAAAAAAAAAAAAAACTACGTCAAGTTGCATTCGAATAGACTGTTTGAATTTATGGAAATAAAAAACAAAACAAATATCGACATAGAACGAAAAAAAAAACTATTTGCACAAACGAGATTAAACTGATAACAAAATTGTTTGGCGACTTCTGCGGAATTAGTACCTTATAATACCTCGTTTTGCAGAAGCCTAGAGATCCATCAGTTCTTTAAAAACACTGTTAAAAACTGTTTGTCTCTCTAGTCTTAGCTCAGCCTATACCCAGCGTCTGTAGAATATGCATTGCAATTTTAAGACCGGCATCATCCTCCTTGTGATTCCTGATTGCGTGCTAGAATAAAGCAGTTCCACATGGAACGGGTCACCGTCTGAATCATTCGAGTAAATAAGCAGGAGAGATACAGTCAGGTGCCTCGTCTGTCTCGAGGGGTCAGGTCCGGGCCTGGCTCCGGGTTTAAAAGTATCTTCCGTTTCCTTCCTTGTGATTTAAGCTCCCATCGATTGGTCTGTCTAATGTAATTAAGAGCATGTTTTAAACGTGTAACTCCTCCGGCCATGGTGTTTCGGGTGCCGGGACAGACTGGCTTTCTGTATAGCGTTAGAGGTGCTCTTGGTATCCTAACTGCTTCCTGTCCCCTAATACTTGGAAGAATGTTCAAACCCATGAAATTGTTGTGGCAACGGGATTTCTTTCCTCCTAAAACGAAGAGGTTTTTTTTCTTTGTGCGGTGGTGTAGTTAAAAAAAATAAAATAATAATAATAAATAATAATAATAATAATATAATAATAATAATAAACCTTAGAGAAATAAAAAATATTTCGGAACCTAAATAGTCACCTTTATTATTATTATTATTATTATTATTATTATTATTATATTATTATTATTATTTATTATTATTATTATTAAAATTATTTTATTATAAACTATATATATAAATCTATATAAGATTATCTTAGAAAATTTTAAAGGATGGAACCTTTTAAGCAATTTTAATAATAAAAGCAATAATAATAATAATAATAATAATAATAAATAATAATAATAATAATAATAATAATAAATAAATAATAAAATAAATAAATCAGACTCTGTTTATCTCTGAACTGTCAACTCTCACAGCATGATGTATCATTTAAGCAACAGATTTCTGTCTGTGTTTAAAAAGCCTTCCAGTATTTTGGGGCTGTATTCGTGTTTCTGTTCATTCCAAGAAACGCTTGCTTTGGTAACACTTGTGATTTTTTTTTTTTTTGTGCGTCTTCTTCTCTCGATTAAACATGTCGCTTAAGTGTCATTGTTAAAGTTGATTTTACAGTGCGGTGTGCGCGGTGGTTTTATTAATATATTATTCTGTTTATAATTCGGTCGGAGGTACAGTCTGTCCCGCTTGCCCCCTCTCGCAGGTTCGCATGTATCGTTTCTGAGAGTCTTCAATGCTGCAGGTTGAGGTGCTGGTTTTACGTCAGGTATTTTGGGGATACATCGCAATAGTAGCATGATATAGTTCCTGGGAATAATAAACACCATTTCATTCCAGCTGCTGATACTGAATTCATGCAAATGATTAAATGTGAAATGCATATCAAATCTAATAAATGACACATTTAGTTGTTGGCTTCAGCCGTGAGTGCGATTTCCAAATAGCAATGCAGGGTAAATCTGTACAGCAGTACGACTTGTGTTGAAATGCAGTACTGGGGTAATGGCAGTTAATTACCCAAATAAACATGGAGGTTAAGATACACAGTGCTGATCCTGCTTGCTTTAATTGCTGTACATTTTATAATACTTTTCTGTCTTTTAACGAATAAAGATATAATGTACTAATGGCGGAGTCTTATTAGCTCTGACAATCATTGGTGTCTTTAAGCTGTTACATTCAAGTTACTAGTTTTTGTGCACATGCTCCGGTCGCTGTTTCGCAAGTTCGATCACATGAAGACTGAAACTCACACAATGTTGGAGGATGAGAGTCTATATTTTTCGTGACACGTTGTTAATTGTTTTATTTTAAACTGTGTAAATGTTTATTGCTTTGTAGCTGTAAGAGGTCTTTGCCAAGTTCCAATAATAACATTTTAAATCACAAAGTCGCTTAAGATTAATCAACCCGTCTTCCACTTCCAAGCATTAAACATTTGCGTGGAATATTTGACAAATAAGCTTGGCACACACAATAGCATTAGAATTTACCACTGCATGTGTAGACATTAAACAAAACAGTAAAACCGCGTTTTAAAAACAGCTCGTCAATTACATTGTAGCTTTAAACAATTTCCTTTATTCCATAAACAAGTGATTGCTTGTAGGAAAGAATATCATAATCCACTCGGTTTCTGTGGCGTGCACGGTTTATTATTATTATTATTATTATTATTATTATTCACCATTATTATTGTGTGTATTATACTGCTACAGTGTGTGTGTGTGTGTGTGTGTGTGTATATGTATATATATATATATATATATATATATATATATATATATATATATATATATATATATATATTTTAGTATAATTAATTAGTATAAATAATTATTTGCACTTACTATAGACTACACTGTATAACTATTAAGCTTGCATTGTAACCATATTACCCTGTAACACCTGTAAGTAGACCTGGATCAAGATGTCTGTAATAATAATAAGTTTAGGAATTAAACAAATCTTATGAACCTATATCAACACACGTAACACTATTACACACGCACGCAGCAAACTCATCAATCGAACCTTTATTCTGCAGGGCAACCCAGAATAAATTAAAAGAAATACACACGATTAGCGGCATCTGAAGAGAAGGACCTTTTTATTATGTGCAATACCTCAAATCAATCTTTCATTTGTGTTTTCAAATGTTACACACTCACCCAAGCATCCCTCGCAATACGCTGCTGCAGTTCACTTACTAGCTGACATTTAGATTTGTTTTCGGGGACGGGAGGGGGGATACTTGATTGCCGTGCTGCACCGGTTTGTTTAAAATTGTGTTTATCGTAATATTTTAAATATTTAAGTCCATGTATTTTAACACAGCATGCGCTTTTATAAGTTATGTTATGTTTATAGCACATTAAGCTGTTCTGAATGTTCTCTCAAACACAATGTTTACACATGTTTACGATGAAGAATTATCTGACCGTTAAACAGATTGTAGTTCACGTATATAATTTTTGGTTTTTTTTTTTTTTTTTTTTTTGCGTTGTGCGCACTTTTCTGTGTGTCAGTGTCTTTCATCTGTAACACAGCTTTTAATGAGCGTGCTTTGTTTATTTACAAGGTGGGTATTTGGACTTAGTAATTTTGCATTCATAATGAGGACGTGATGGGGGTCTGGGTAGAACAAGATGAAGCAGATACACAAATATACAATTCAATACAAAATAGCAAACAACACTCATCTTACCCGCATTGTATATAAATATGTGTGTGTGGCAAGGGCCGCCTTTTACTGGGAAAATCAATATTAATGGGGCAAAACAAAATGGTTACAAATTTTACATGGGCTTGGTATTATTATTATTATTATTATTTGTACCAAACTGGAAAAATAGTGTATTACAACGACTGTGTCCTAAATAAGTATAAATGTTCTAAAAAAATAAAACTACTGTGTGTGTATAGATGCACGTTTTATTCATGTTATAAAGAGGCATGCCTACAGTTATCAGTTATGTGTGCTAATAGGTTATTATCAACTGATTCATTTTTGTTACACACCAAACACACACAGTATGTGTTCAGATACACACACACACACACACACACACAAACAGGGTGTAGAGGAACCAAACACACTCCACCTACAGACAGCCCTGCATAAGGGAGCACGCAATTCACCTACAGACAGCCCTGCATAGCAGAACAGATTGCAATCTGTTGTTGTGTCTGCCTTGTAGCATTGTGCGAATGCTCGAGTGTATCAAACCCAGAAGGCTCATGGCTTATCTCTCCTGTGTCACACTGGCAGCCAATGGAAGAGCCTCTCTCTGCTGGTTGGGCTCTGTCTTTAATCATAATTGAGTTTTCTGGAAGATTCGACTTTGTAAATATCCCTTTAACCTCTTACCCCTCCATTCTGTAGCATTCTGAAGCAGAGTATTATTGGAGGCATCAGTGGCTGTATTAATAGTTGTATCACTCAAGCTTGAATGCAGACCTAGAAAAAGTGTCTTGGTTTCTATTGGATATAAAGATGTTTGATATAATTTTACTTCTCAAAACTTCACCACGTATTTTTTTTGCTATGCAATCCTCTGTTTGAAATGCCCAAGCTGGGCACCCCTTATCTGTTAATAGTGCTGTTTCCAGTCACTCCATGTTTGCAGGATAAAAATGTTTTCATTTGTATTTGTTAGTTGCCATAGAGTGCTTTTTAATCATACACGTTGAGTGGGGCTCAAACTTCATTGGAGGAGCTTGTAACTATTTGAATGGTGAGGACCAGACAGCAGGCACATCACTAGTGTTGTTGAGAAGCTAATGTAAGCTGCTAGTACATTCTAAGGGTTTGACTCATTTTGAGATGTACAGGACTCCCATCTAACTTAAATCTAAGTTAGCTCTGACAGCTTGGATTCGAATCCTTAAAACTCTTCCTGTGAAAGAAATGGACCCACATTATAGAAGAAAGCTGGCATTAAACACAGGCAGGGTCAGAGGAGCTTTGCCAGCTCATTGGCTGCGGTCCGAGTCATGAATACTGTAGCAGGAAGGGCTTCTGGCTGTGGAGATGCTACAGAAGAAGTGGGTCTGACCTCGTTCAAATTGAAAGTGTTTCAAAACGAAGAGCGCTTGCACGAGTATAAAGGGAGCAGCGATTGTGAAGTTTCAGTTCTTGTATTTAAACTGTTCTAGTTATGATTCATATCTTTGCTCTGCTTAAATGTGTTGAGCGATCTGAAAGGCGCTACGTAAGTGCAGTGTTCCTGTTTTAATTTCATAGGGAATAGATTTGACTTTACTATCTGAAGATCTTTGAATTTGAGATTAGGACTCCAGGCAGAGCAGGGCTGTTTTTCTGAAGGTACTTGGAGGGTCGTGGAAAGAAAGAAAGAAATCCACAACAGAATGGTGTATTTTTGACAGAGCCCCCAGCAGCAGGAAAGCACAGTTGTTTTTGTGTTTGCGTTGCACCAGGGAAGGGGGGGGGAAGGGGAACACAAGGCTTGCGGATTGCTGCTGGGCTTGTGCCAGGCACCACCCATTGGAACATTCTTTTTCTTTTCTTTTTGCATTTAAACAAAAAAAATCTAGAGAGAGTCAAGCAAGGACAACCTCAACATTTATAACACTTCCTTTTTATCTGAAAAGGGTTACTAGGGTGTCTTTCTCAACCTAACCCTGGAGAGGCAAGTGGATTCAGCTCCCTTACTTTAGTACCTTGAAGGGATCTTGACCAGCCATCTGTGATAATGGCTGCCCGCTTTCCTATGCATTTTCACTAAACATGCAGAAATGAATTTAAACAGCTGCTGGGGAAACGCAAGGGGATGGGGTAGTTTATACAGGATGGGTTATATTTACATAGTCAAAAGATTAAATAAAATGTGAAAACATGTGAAAACAGCAACACTTGCATTTCCCTTTTTCTCAGGTAAAACGTTTGTTCATTTTTAAGAAAACTGAACTAACCTACTAAGTAATCCAAGTTCTTGTGCGCACTCTCAAGGCATTTGATTCTCATTTTGTACCAGTAGCATAATTTTTTTTTTTTTAAATTAACAAATGGAGGAAACAATTTGAAAATATGGACCAGTTTTGTTATGAAAAATTATACTTACTGATTTTACTCAATCTGGTTGCAACACTTCCAGTCATTTATAAGAAGCCTCAAGACAAGAAAACAAATCACACTTAGTTTGTAATGAAGATACTAGGATATAGTGAGACACAATCAGCTTTCATTATACTACACTGCTCATATATTCATAATGAAAAATGAATAAAGAGATGAATGATATACTGTGATATGATCCAATCAGACGTTTTTGAACAGGATCAGATGCACTTTCTTCATAGTGGATTAACTCTGCAAGCACACTGGAATGATGGGATCCCAGAGGAATTCATATTAACTGTCTTTATTTACTCGATAGATGGGATTATTCATTTTAAATGCAGTTATTGTGAGATCTTGGTTATGTTTTTCTAGTCCCATTTAATCACATCTGTGATGTATTTATTAATTGTGGTTCTTCCATGGAAATTCAGCTAGTTTGATTCAATGTGTAATCTGGTGGCTGGGGGAGACACCGTAATACATTTATGTACTTAGGGTGTAAGAAAACATCGAGGGACAGGAATGGTTATTGAATTGCTAGTTCTGCCACAAGGCATCTACAAAGACACTCAGCAAGCTGCTGAGCCCATTTTTAATGCAAACTTACTGAATGGTCAGGGCAGGATTTTCAACTCTTCTATTCATAGCAAATTTAGACGAATTCACAGATTTCCAGTTTTGACTCTGTCTTCATCCTTAATGCTTCCCTGACCCGTGTTCCACTTGGCATGGTATTTATCTGCAGGGAGTTTTACTCAATATGTGTATTATTGGATTTCACAGAGAGGGACTGTGTGTTTTCAGTATTAAGCTTTTGCACCTATGAGGAATACCCTGGGAACTGATGTGAGCCGTGGAACATTCCTACAAGTGTGCCTCCTTCTCCTCCCTCTGAACCCTTTCACTGTGCCTTTCAATAACGTGCAGGAGTCGCCATCTTATTTTCCACTAGGGCCTGGGGGGGGCACATCCTGGCCCCCGCAGTTATTGAACTACCCCCTGGACTGGAAGGGTTGTGATAGAGAGACCATCATGATCTTTATCTACAGGAGCCTTGACTGGACTTCTTAACCATTTCATTAGAACCATACATGCATCGGTACCCAAGCAGAATAGGGGGAATTTCAGTAAACTACTGATTGTAGTTTGAGTGAATTGAGTGATTTCATTTTCAAAGCATGCTTTGCATGAGGAAGCCTTTCAGCAAGTCTTCAGCATCCTTTGAACAGCAGAAGAGTTGCAGAACAGCCAAGGATTGATGCAGATGAAGGTTAGAAGTAGAGGCGATTTGTACCACCTCAGGGTTATCAAGCAAGCGCAGACCTGTGTCATTGTGTAGCTTCAGTCATTTAAATGACACAGAATCATAACAAAAATACCTTTGACATTTATCTTCAGTTTCTTGTGATACAGCCCAGTTCTATAACCCCATTGTTTCACACTTGTTAAAGAAGTAAAGCCTGGTGTGCAAACCTGTATTTAAAAAAGATAACATTCTGGGGTGCAGTCCTTTTTAAATAACAGTAGAATGGAGACCGCAAACTCTTAAAAAAATAAAAACACACCTACTGAAAAATGAACTCTTTATACAGCAGAGAGATTGCATCACGATTCATTTTCCCTGCTTGTTCTCCTCAAGTGTTCCTCGGTGCCATGATCATTATATATAAACCATATCTATCATATTCCATAATGCTGACACTGCCAGGGTTAATATTAAACAATGCAGACACTTTTTGATTTTGTTTTCTAGTGTCAAGGATATGAATCAATTCCAACAACTAAATAAAATGTGAAGGATAATAATTTATTGGGAGCGTTGACTTCTATGGATGAGATCTGCAGATAACTCTGAACGTATGGAATAAGCCGAAGTATAGAAAAGAAAAAAATATATACAAAACTGGGTATTAAACGTTTTATTGCTTAACAAACATAATGAAATAAAACATGTTTTATAAAATACTGTCCTTTTCATCATGATCAATACGCTGCATCACAACCCTTCCAGTGAAGCTGAATAACTGCAGCCCCATTGTGTTGTACCAGACAGGTGTGCAGTCTCGCGCTGCTGCTCTTAAAATACACACTTTCCATTCCGATTTGAACTGTCTCCCTATCAGAGTCCTGCAAGGTGGGATTTTACTTTCCCTGTTGGAAAACGTGTGACTCTTCAAAGCTGCAATATGACAAGCCTTGGTTGGGAATCCTAGAGAAATATTACAGCAGGAAAGAGCAAGCATTGTGTACTGGCTGCTTCAACCAAGTACTAGACTTCCAATGGGTCTGGAAATGGGAGCTACCCAAATGCCTGCCAGCTCCACAATCTTTCCTTCTAACTCCAGAAATGTACGTGTGAGATGGGCAGCACTGGCATGATTTATTATGTAGTGCCCCTCGGAGGAAATACTTCATTCACAAGCAGCCATGATGTGAAAGCACGCAGAGTATGGCACCCGGGGTGCTTCTTTACACCCAGGTCAACGCCAACCACCTGCCAGCATCACATTATGACTGGCACAGCAACCACTAGCAAAGACTACTGCAACTGGAGTAAGAAATGTGACTGTAACCCAAGCACACGTTTCTTTATTTAATGCTAACAATTAAAAGCATGTCCAGCAAACTCTGAATTGAGACTTTGATGGAGTGCAAGTGGAAAGTGGCTGTGAGCAGGTACGCCGCTCCCAGAGTCCCGAGGGAGCAGCATCTTTTAACACTTCAATGATAACTGGACAATCCTCTCACGCCCCTCCCACTGAAAGAATCGCACCAATCAGAGGTCTTCCAACCAAGCCAGCCTTTTCCTTTAAACAAAGAGCCCATTATATTCAGATTTAAAATAAAATACAATTCAATTGAAGGACAGCCTGACTAAAGCCAGCAGGCACAGAGCCATTACATCTTAAGAAAAACCCTAAATAAGCAATACAATTAAAGTGGGTTATGTCTTCTATTAAACATCCTAGCTGTTTTATTTTTACTTTATTTGACTGTACATGACACAAGCTCCTACCAATCAAGCAGCAGAAAAACCCTGGCCAGGTTGAAGTGGACCAGTGGTAATCACTAAAGCGCTCCACAGAGCGTCACGACGCCTAACTGAGTGGCTGGTGGGCCGCTGAGGGGCTTACAGTTAAAATGTCAGGATTGTGGAGCTGGAGGAATTTTCCATTAGTCACGTGGCAGTTTCCTTGTTAGCGCGCTCGTTTAAGGGAATCCCGTGGGGTACAGGCTGAGGGGCTGGCTCTCATTGGTGGGGAGAGGCGAGCGGTAACCCTCAAAATTGCGAGGAATGCTTCCGCTGGTGGAACCGGAGCTGTTGCTGAGCGTCTCGATGCTTCCCTCCCGCTGCAGCTCTGCAGATTACAAACAGACAGCAGGGCGGTGGTTACTGTTCACATACTAACACTGCAAGGCCTCTGCACAGCCAGAGCAGCTGCTTAGGACACTTCACTAGAGCTGCGTTCCTCTCGTCATTCTGGGGGTTCAGAAAGAAAAGGTTAGACGCAAACACTGAGCACCTGTATACCACAAGAGCTTTATGGCATGTTTATAAAGAAATGATTCTGATATTTCTGTCTGCCTGTACAGAAGAAAGCAGCCCCAGAGAGACAGCATGTAAGAAATGTGAATCCCCCCCCCCCCCCCCCCCCCCCAACACCACGATTCACAAGATTTACACAAAGCCCTGACCTTGTACATTTGTCAGCCCGTTCCAGGTTCAGAAGCGTCAGACAGCAGACTATTCCTCATGTAGGGGCACAGTGGAGGCACGAGAGATGCACGAATTCACAGGTAAATGGGTTCATTGTGTTGGAAATTCTCTCGTCCTATATAATGGCATGTTATATATTTCTAAACATCTGGCAGACTCTATGCTTTCCCATTTTCTTTATAGTGCAATAATAAATACCCTTGCTTACACAGTTTTACGTGTTAGTCACATTTTATTGGTCTATTTTATTGGTCTTTTATAGTGAAAATATGCGCTGTTTTCAGCTTGCATTAATGCTGTGTTTTTATCTCAGACCAAAGGATTTCTGCAACTCATTCACTGTTTTAATTTTTTGTGGATTGTAAGGTGAGTGCATTAACTTTACGGGTCACTGTCTTGCTTGCTCACACGCCACGGATTCAGAAGGAATCCAACACATTTACACAATGGGATTAGCTGCCATCCTTACATAATGTACCGAATCCTTTTTAGAATATGTGAATAGGGGCATGCATCAGTATTTGCAGAGTAACAGATAATATTCAGCAAACCTGTTATATATAACAGCTTGCATCAGACTGCTTAGCAGTGCAGATACTGGGAAGTCACATGATCATTACCCACTTTGTATATTGGAGTATCAGTCAAGCTGAGGTTCGTTCAACATTGCAGCAGCAAATCAGAATCTGTTTCCAGAGGCCTGCTTTAGACAGCGAGCGTCATGTGAGCCCACCTACAAGCAATCGTATTAGTTCAGCCATAAGGCATCTTCAGTGGAGTAAATCACTGCCTCACCAATCCTGAAAATAGTCGATGCATTTAGTATGTACTCTGTGTGGGAAGAAAAACAGAAATACAAATATAAAGCTGCAGAACTGTGGATTTGCTTTGCACCCTGCAATCGCTGGAGGAGCGGTCTGGTCTGATTGCTGCAGCACACTGCGGATGACATTCATTTTGTGCCTGAAGGGAGTATAAGGACTTTGTTTCCAGTAAAGTGGTTTAACCTTTTCCATTCATGAGCTGCGCTGGCTCTTGTAGGAGAGCCATGGGCTGGAGGGGAGGGGTGTGAACATGGAGGAGATGCACTGAGCAGGTCTGCTTCATCTCAAACATGATCATTAACAGAGTTCATAACCTTTATAAAATGCCTTTTAATATCTACATCTATACACACACACAACAAATGCTTTATTTGCAATTTTTCTTTTTATAAAAGTACCACAAGATTTCTTTTTCAATCTAAAAGTACCATTACTATATAGATAGATATTTTTAATCCATTCTGCACACAAACAAGTACTTCACAGTATTCTGTAACTCTTCTTCTGTGCTCGTGAAATCAGCGGTGGAGCATCAGATAACAACAACTCAATGGATTCTGCATTCAGAGAATCCTTCAGTGTTCCTCTCAGATTTCTTATTTTATTTTTGAGCACGACAAAAATTTCCCTGTGTTCACTTTGAAGCTCCTTACACATAAATCCACATAAATTTTCTTTAACCCTACATTGAATTCAGCTAGCTGCCTAACAATGTAAAGGAATTCTGGAATTGTCTGGTGCTTTGAAACACCTTTCTCCAACGAAAGACTGCGGTGGCTGAGGTATATTGAACTTAACATTAAGAAGAAACAAAATAAGGATCAAAGCAAACAAAGCCCCTTAATCAGTGTATTATTGCCAGTGTAACTGCGAGGGAAAACGCATACAGTCCCAATATATACCTCCTCACTCCCCCGTGAGTGGAGGAAGTTTAAAAAAAGCAGCAGCAGTAATTTGAATCAGAAATGAGCAGCGTAACCCACACTAATACTATACTTATCCTGTCTGCTTTTGTTGCTTTAATCTCACTGTGCTCACAGCTGGCTTTGGTTAAATGTCTCACGTCAGAGTCCTCTCTCACTGTGCAGCAAGATGAACTGCAGCCTGCCTGGTCTTCAATCTCACATCCTCACATTGCTTTATTACAACGTATGCAGGGGGGACGCGCGTCACTTGGCAGAGCTGACAGTTCTGTCATGCCAAACAATGCCTTGGCTCGAAAGTTTGTGACACCGAAAACAAAATCTGCCTTCACGAGCGTCACAGTACGAGGGTATTGCGTGAAACTGAATGCCGCTGGTCACTTCTCTCTCCAAGTATCAGACTTCATGTTTGTGAAATGACCAATGCTGGCTTCTGCCAGGTGTCTGAATGGATTCAGCGGGTGTTTGGTTTCAGCTCTATAAGTTGAATGGTTCTATATGTACTGTGTACCCTGAAGTGTACTGATCAGCCAATCTAACATAACAAAGAAATCTAAAGATCTTTCCTGAGTGCATTACAATCCTCTGGGACTGTCAAGGTTCATTATAGTAAATAGTTAACCACATCCATGCCGTCTGTATTTGGTGCTAATGACCAAACTCACAAGCCCAAAACAAAAGTGGCGCTTCTAGGATACTGAGCCAACCGAATTAGGGCAGAATGCTTGGGTTTCAGTCGTGTTTGTCACAGCGCACAGACTACAGACAGCTCTTTTAAAATGTAAACAGCTCAATGCAATGCACTGTGATCTGATGAGCCAGGATAATTGCCATTGATGTTAATCCCCTTGCCAGACAGCACGCAAAGGGTAAATACATCAGTTTGATTTGAAAATCTAAAGAACGCCGTTTCTTCTCAAATCTACTCTCACCTGACAAAAGTTAAGAAGCTTGTTTTAGTTACAGACTGTAAGTGTGGCCAGCAAGATTCCAGCAATTGCAAAAACAGACAAGTTACAGAAATAATACAAATGAATTGTGATGCTGACTCTCATTCATGCTCTGTTTATTGTGGCCAAAAAGAAAGTTACTCAAAGTTTGTAAGCTGGGCCCAGCAGACAGTACTTTGTTGAGACCTGGGTTATGATGTTACAATGGAACAGAAAATAAAACAATTCTTTACTGTTGCTGTCCTCTTAGTATTTGAGCGTTAAGAACACTTTGTTCTCATGACTGCTAGGCAGCTCATCACTAATGTAAAACAAACACTATGCTTTGTGGGGGTCCTGGCTGGGCTAGTTTAACTGTACCGTACCCAGCATGGCCAGAGTATCCTGGTTATTTATAGCAATGCGAATTGTCATTCTCTGTAATATAAGCAGACATTTGGTATCTGATTCAGTTCTTTAGATGCTAAACAATAATGATTCGTCAGATTTCAGTAGCTGTGATCGTGTCTAAGCTGCAGAGACAGAAGGAGGAATATGAAGCCAAGATCCCCTATGGGTGGAGGTCACAACGCATTGAGCTTTAGGAGCAGTTTTTGTATTTTGCATTAAATGCATTTCAACACATACTGTGCTGTACTGTAAAGAGTGTGCAGGAAGGTGAAGCCTGACTTCAAAACATCCCGAAATATGGGGCTTGAGCCTGGACATCAGGGGCTTGTGGTTCACCCCCAATATTCCTCCTGTATCAGGTCGTAACAGAACTTCATTTAGCGACTGCAAGAGCCCCTTTGCTTACAGTACGTTACTCATTTAGAAAATGGCATAGTTTGCATATTTGAATATGAACAATAGGTGAAATATCTTCCTTTTTTCAAAATAATGCATCCTAAATAAATGCATAAATCAAGTAGTAGTTTTTTTTTTTTTTTTAGCGGTTCCTGTGACACTGTTTCTGTGTATCAGCTGAAAAGAACAGGGAATAGTGTGGTCAAGCTGAATTAAGTCACACGCTGGTCCTGTCCTAGGAAGGTGATTGTGGGAGACACGTGACTCGCACCAAGTCAAGATGAGGATCAGCTGAGTGGAAAGAGTCCCAGAGAGTTTCAGCTCTCTAAACACATAGGACTTGTCTAGTCAGAACCATGCTGCACTGGAAGCATGTCTGAGCAGATGAATGCTCTTAGACACAACTGATTCTGTGGCAGGCGTGGCTTTGTAAATTAAACTTCTCTATTAATACAAGCTTTGCCACCTTGGTTCTGTGGAACTAAATTTCAATTAAAACAATTACATGTGCTGAACAGTGACACAACTCCCTGTAACTGACAAGCAGCAAACCTGTGGTACTGCATTCAGTCAGAAATGAAGCAACAAATCCTGTACAATTTTAACAGAAAAACTCATCTTCTACGGTGTGAGAGTATTAATCAGCTGCTAGAATTCATGGCATTTGACATTTAAAAAGCAGTAAGTGCAGATATACAACATGTGCTGAACTTTAAAACAAACAATAAGCTAAACATCAGGCTTCATTCAGTTTCATAACAAAATGAGTCAGCAATTGACTCTTATAACCACTATAAAGCCTTCCACACATGCAGATAGTCCTCATTAAAAAGCAGAAATATGTGAACTATAGTTTGATGCCTGGGGCTGATATACAGTCGGTCTTTGTTGGCTCAGAACCCAAGCCTTCTGCAGGAATCCCTTATCTTACACTTATTTCAAACTTACTTGCTGCTGCGGTACTTGGAGCCGTCACAGTGTTTTACTGGACAGCTATTGCTGGCGGTTTCCGCTGCACCGATCCTGAAAATTCACGTCAGGTTGATGAGTTTGGCGGCAGTGAGAGCTGGAATGGGAGCGCTATACCAGGAGAAGCAGAAGCACCAACACTGGAATTGAAGTATAAACAGCAAGCTATCATCTAGATGCATAAGCAGAGCAAAACCCCTTCAGATGTGCATAGTTCGGCTGTACTGGGAGCTCTCTGAACAGAGCTATGTTTGTCTTTTCTTAGACAGATATGCAGACGTAAGGTCTACTCAATGTCAAATAGTGCCAGTTTAAACACGTAAGATAAGGTTTTGGGTATCTGAGCAAGCAGCTGTTCAGTAAGGTGTATGTTATGATACCACGGTGCACTACTCCGCCTGTTCTTACCCCCAAGCTCTCCATATCGTGTATAATCTCTCACTGAAAAACAATATGCCTTCTCCATTCATCTTCGTTCCTGCTGCTCCAAGAATCTCATAGGCTTAGCCAGTGCATTTGACATATCTTTGAATGTGTTGCCCCCTTTCCCACTCTCTTTCTCTCTCTGACTCTCTGCATTCTGGATGGCTTTCCCTTAAGCAAGCTCTTAAGAGCAGTTTCAGAAACTGTCCACAGAAAGCCCATTTGCTGGCAGGTCAGGGATAAATGATACAATGACATCCCAGCTCCGAGTGTCAGCAGAGGCAGCTCTGAATACATGAATTCTTCTTCATAGTCTCACACTGTCACAGAGCATTACACTCAAGCTCTGGGCTTGCTGGAGAGAGCGACCCTGGAATGAATGGGTGAGTGCTGAGGGGGGAAAGAAAAAAGAATCATCATTGTGGTCTTTCACACTCCAGTCACTTTTCACAGCACCATACTCTTCAAGCTCAGCTAATGCCACTTCCTTTTTCTTTTTTAGCTGCTGCGTTGAGTGTCTTTCAGTAATAAAGTGTGCTTCTTTCCGAAAGCAGGGGAAAGTAAGGCCTCGGGGAATGTGACAAAGTGATCAACTCATCTATTTCAGGAAAGTATCCAAAAACTGTGGTGGTACACAGGTGCTCTCCCATTGGAACAGTGATACAGGGCTTTCCTAGAAAACACAGTACTGAGAGGCTGATGCTGGGAGCATCACAAGCACCCAGAGGACAGGTTTACAACATCAAAAAACCTCCATTATTGTGCATTTCATTATCAACCCTTTAACCTCCTGACTAGAACAAAGCAGCAATCTGCCGTCCTCACTGCGCTTTGCACAGAGCAGCTCGTGCGTTCATGATTTCAAAGGGACCGGTACAGTGTTAAAACCATTGCTGCTGGTGTTTGGGGACACAGTGCAAATATAGGATGGCTCCAGTTGCAAAAGGGGTGAAACAATGTGCCATCAAATACACACTGAACCTGTGCAAACGTCGTGTCATCAAATACACACTGAACCTGTGCAAACGTCGTGTCATCAAATACACACTGAACCTGTGCAAACGTCGTGTCATCAAATACACACTGACTGAACGTCCTGTGCAAACGTCGTGTCATCAAATACACACTGTCATCAAATACACACTGAACCTGTGCAAACGTCGTGCCATCAAATACATACTGAACCTGTGCAAACGTCGTGTCATCAAATACATACTGAACCTGTGCAAACGTCGTGTCATCAAATACATACTGAACCTGTGCAAAATATGTCATCTAATGCATGCTGTAGTTGTGCCTCATTGCCCATGCAAGTGATTCCTATCATCCATTACCACATCTAATCCAGTCCATCAGCTCCTGCCCCTCACATTCTCAGTCCCACAGGAGTCCGAGTTGTTACAGAAGTGTATGGGGAGCTCCAGCAGCTGGGCAGGCACCTCTTGCAGTCCATGGTAATGTTACTATTCCACACTTCAATGGTGTGTGCAACGCGTCGGCTGGCTAGGTGACTGAAAAGCGCAGTAGGGGAGCCGGCCCAGTTCATTAAATGATAATGCTTGATTGCAGATAACTTTCTTTCTATAATTTATCATCAAAGTACTAAAATTAGCAAAATAATGATTGATTGTACAACAACATGAAATCATAATAAAAGTAAATCGCTTGATGGTACAGCCTCAATTGTTTGGATTTTAAATGAGATGTGTATCAGTTATGGTACAAGGAGCCACGCGAACACTAGAAATAATATCAAGGCTACCACTGGCTCCAATAATCGCAGCAATTTGCACTAATGAATATGAGAAACACTTTCCAATTTAAACATTCTGCATTTCAATATGCCTTCTTTGTCATTCAGCACGCTTCACTAAGAAAGGGGCTTTTCATAAAAAGAAGCTGCTTTAGAAACCAAACTAGCCTGTAAAATCATACAGTGTTACACTGCTGGCATTAATATACAAATGTTTTAGCCACTTCCAGGCCACTTCGTTTTTCTGTAACTAGATTGAAAGCAGCAGCAGAACTTGACTAATGGAACACGAACACAATAGCTGGGTTTGTGATGGCTTTCATAGAGTTCCAATGCTGTGAATCCTACTGATAAAAGGCAAGATGTGCTGATAACAAAAGAGACAAGATATGCTGATAACAAAAGGGACAAAACAACTGGCTTGTACAGCCTTCCTAATGCACTGCCAGCACCCTTTACCTTCATGCCAATGTTGGAGAACCATTCACAACCCACACAAAGCTTGGCATGCTTTTATTAAATGCACTGTGACAAGCATGTTTAAAAACCACACGACACTGACTATCCTGTATGGTTATGTAGATGCGATTGTGACTATCTCATAGAACGAGGATGTGCGTTAATGAGCCTTTTCACAGCTTAATTATGTGCATGCAATGCCATTGCCATAACAACAGTATCAAGAACCTTGAAGCTTTCTCGTCCGCAGCTCAGTATTTTATATAAAAGGCAATCTAAAGGCAATTGATGAATATTTTCAAATACAACTGCACCAGGTAAAATGCCACAGTGAAACATAGTTCCTTTAATCAAGGTTATAATTAAATGATAAAAGGAGGCTATAGACAAAGGTTGTCAATATAACCTTAAAATAAATCCGTGTGTGTCTCAAATATTAAAATGCAGAACAGAACACACATTTCCATTATTACCTAGATGTTCAGCTCCATAAAGAAAGGTATTTATTTTGTGGGGAATGATGTATCTGATTCTGGATCACGTGCTATAAAATAAAACAGCAGCCCCCTGCTGGGATCACAATTAGTGTTTCTTCAATAAAACTGTTTTTGGCATGTTCCTGGTAACGTCAGTGTACAGGAGGCCAGCAGTGATCAGAAACAGTGCAGGATGATGAAACGACAACATGGGTTTTGGCTAACAATGTCAAAACAGAGACGTGACCAACATTATAGAATGAATCATACTCAGTGTTTTAACAACATTACAGTTTACCGGTTTGTTATAAATCTGATTAGAAGCCATCCAACTACAATGAAAAGACTGAAATGATTCTGCACCAATGAACTGAATTAGACGAACATGCCCTCTTATTAAATATATTCATACACGCCTAGAATTGGCATTATATAATAATACACAGGAACACGCCCCTGGGGTTAACACTCATTCATCTATATAGAATGTACAGAACATTTGAAAGGGTTTGTCGCATGTTTCTTATTATACATTTACAAGCACATTACACAGAGATTAAGGGACCCTGTACTGTCCCTGGCTAACTACCAATACACAATCACATTTACAACAGGATGCTGCTGAAAAATCTAATTTCTGAATGACTACATGTCAATCAGCTGCACTAAAGCACAGCTCTCTCAGTAACACTGCGGAGGAGACCCACAGCACATTACAGGCAGGGAAATATTTCCTTTAACAAGCAGCCTTCGTTTTAGATTTCACATACTCAATAAATAATGCCAGCTTCTGTATAAAGGGCTACCAGCAGATGAGCCTGCCTCAGTAAGGAACAGACTAAGGGAACGCATGTGAAAGAATAGCGCTGGCTTGCCATGTGAACTCTCAGACGACACATCTGTGACAATTCACATTGATCATGGGAGTGTTGGCCTGGCGCACAATCCTGTCTTTATACAAAGCAGCAGAACAGGTGGACGGGGCCACAGCACACTGGTAATCAGTGCTTCTGGATTCAAGGGCGTTACAAATCAGACTGACTGATAGGAAGGAAGGAAGGAATCTGCTAACCAAGCTTCTGGAACTCTGGGCTCCGCGTTGGAAAGAATACGACTGTCTTCAAAGCGTTCTAGAACCTTGTTACAATAATGTTCTCATGGATTCTTCTCTGTCTCTGTTTTTCAAGCTGGTTAGGAAGGTAGAACATGATATTCTAATCGAACGAATTGGTTCACTTTACTCAGGACTGCTGTAGCTCATTCTTCTCCATCCCTCCTCTCTCTCTCTCTCTCTCTCTCTCTCTCTCTCTCTCTCTTTTAAATAATTGAGCTTGTTTGTCTCTGGCCAGTCCTTTCTTGATCTGGAAAGGGTTAACCCATCTATTTACCACAAAGCCCTGAGGCTGAGAGTTGAATGTAATGTGATCAGTAATGAATTTTGTGTTACATTAGGCTGTATAAATGGACGGACAAGCGCAGACAAGAAGTGGCCAGGAGTCGGAGTTAATCTAATGATGCAAAAATAGAGACAGAACCAATTACAGAGAGGACCAACTCGGTGCTGGTGCAGCGACTGCAAATGAATAGGTACAAATCAAATTACTGGCTAATAGACGCACTACAGGAGGGGGCAGTCAATGCTAAAGGCATTACAGCCTTGTGACCTCGCTGCTCCGAGCAGCAGAATCCGCAATCCAACTTCCATCTTCCCTCACAAATCAAAGGGACTCTTGTTCACTGAAGTAGCAGAAGAAAGTGCCGTTGCTTCCTAAATGAGTTTAACATTTGGATTGTCAGAATGGCAATTTCCCCTTTTAGTTTCAATATAAAATGACCTAATTTATTATTTTAAAACCTTTGAAATGGACCGTTTGCAAGTGTATCGGTGCAAGAAATCTGTGCTCCAGACCACGTACAATTTCACCATTTACCAAAAAGGGCACAAGAAAAAAAAAAAAGAATTGCCACAGCTAGGTGAGAAGGGGTTTGCTATAGTGTGTGGGTTTTTTTTTTTTTTTTTTTTTTTTTTAATGCATCAGCAAAAAATAAGACGTCTGTAATAAATGTGCTGCAGTGCTTAGCTCTATTAATTCATAGACAAACAGCCAAGTATGCAAGTATCCTTTCAACAGTGCCAGAAAGTGGTTTGATTGTTTCAGAAACATTCATTTACAAGGCTTCCACTTTAATAACGTGTCATTTTTCTCAGAGCACTTACTGGAATTGAATACGGCAACTTTACAGCCTGAACGCTTGCCTCCTGCTAGTTTGTGCAGGAAACTTGTGCCTATTTTGTGTTAATTCACACTTCACTGTCCTTAGCTGTAGGCGCCCCTGGATTCTCTTATTTTATTTTTGTGGTTCTCAAGTGCTTAATAATAATGACAATGCTGCACAGCAAGTGTCAATAATTCAGATATAACAAATGAGTGTCAACTGAATTCGTATAAAGCAATACACATGACACCCAAAATGAACTCAGCCTTAATTGATCATGAACAGGACCGTTTAAAATGAGAGCAGCTAAAGAGAAAACAAAAGACCCTAAAGCAGCCGGAAGCCACGGCCCCTATTTTAGAGTGTCCCTGTATTGATAAGAACAGCAACCCCTTGTGTGAGATGACTGCTTGACTTCAACGCTGCCACACCTCCACACACACATATATGGGCTGCTGTTCTTCTTGGATAGTACGTTGGAAATAAGCATTGCAATTGTTTGGAATCCTTTAGAGAGAAGTGTGCTGTTCCAATCCCGCTGTGGTTCATCACTGTAGTGGTGAATCGCAGGCGGTGAATTTCCCCTTGTCAGTGCTTACCTGTCCCAGAGCAGACAATGTCCCTGCTAGGGGACTCCGACATGGCGTCTGCCAGCCTCTCGCGGAGTCCTTCCTCCGTGCTGTCGATGGACAACATCTGACGCAGCCCGAAGCTCTCTGGCCAGCTGCCGCACACCTCCAGCAAAGTCACGCTGCGGTCAAATGTTCCTGCGTGAGAGCGGGGGAGAGGACCAGTCACAATGTTAAAGGGGTGAACCATTATTTCAGCAGTTCCAGCCTGCGTTACAGAAAGACCACCACAACAAACCGGGAAAGAATTACAGATATTCCCCCCTGTAACATGACTGGCAAAATCATATTTAATTTGCAAACGACAGATTGCTGAAGATGTAAGCAGCACCAATACATGAAGAAGTGATAGTCTTTCAGAGAAAAAGTTTGAAACTCTCAACCATTTACAAAAAAATGTTGTGCTTTTTCAAAACTTTCTAAAGTAAAATAATGAATTAAATTAAATTTTTCAGTGTATATTTTTATAGAGTATTTTTTATACCGTAGATTTTGCTTCAGTTTCACTTCATTTTAAAGGACAAATTAACATTTGATGTTAGAAAGCAAGCTAAAAAGAAACACAATGCTGCAGCAAACGCTTAGTAAATGCGGCCCTTGATGTTACAAGCAGCACTATCAGCTAACACGAAGCCGATTCCAAGTTCTGCATTATTAAAAAAAAAAAAAAAAAAAAAAAAGCGTATTCAAACATAGCAGCTCTGGAGCAACAGATAATGAATAAAGCCAGGCCCGTAGACTGTCTGGCTTGTGTAAGCAAAGTCATAGAGGTGAGGAACAAACAGCAAAGGAAAGAAAAAAGAAGAACGCCAACCCTCCATTCTTTAAAAGATACCAAGTACATGAAACACGACTGGGCTATCGGCGCTCGAGTCCCGGGCTTTGATCAGCAGGCAGGAGCTATCTGCACTTGTACAGCAGGGCTGCTCAGCCTCACAGCACACTCTTTAACACTGACAGCTGCTAATAGACAGGGTGAGAGAGCAGGGCCAGCGGCCGGCGGCCCTTCCTCTGATAGGGCTGCAAGCGGCCGCCGCTATCTGCTGGTAAACACTCTGGAGGCCAGGAAGGCCAGCGCACCTCAGATAACTTTACAGCACTTCACAGTGTGGAGGGTGGGCGCTTGTGCGTGTGTGTGTGCGTGCGAGTCTGTGTGTCTAGCACTCAGGCTGAGGCCTTGACTACCCCACAACTTTGAATGGAAATAATGAAAACAAAAAGCAGAGCCAATCGTGGAGAAGTTGAGAAATAGCTGTACATGCACTAACTTCTTGCAAAAAACAGTACAGCTTTTACTCCTCAAGTATAGGGCAATACCACCTATTGAATATCAGAAATTCAATAGAAATATAAATTAAACAGAGTCTTCACGGTCCATCTGGAAGGCAGGTAGACTGAATTGCTGAAGACCACATTTTACACCTTTTTTTCTCTTCAAAATAATTGATTTTAAAAACTGTATATTATCTGTCACAAAGCAAACATAACCTGTGGTGCTTTCTTCCCCTTTCCAATCCTCAAGGACTGACCAATTCCACAGTGCCATATAAAACTCAGGATCGTAAATTAGCTGAGTAATAGGGGCGGAGGCAAGGTGCTGTGCTTGGTTTCTGTGACAATGGTAAAATCACATTAGTGAACACTTAAATGAACTGTACATAATGCAATTGGTTTTATTACAGGTGGAAATTGAATGATGTTTGTAAATAATTAGTTTTATTCCATACCAGTTCAAGGAGTTCATGATGACTGTAATTGCTGCCTTAAAAACTAAAACCTCTGTGCAGAAAGCAGCTATTAAAATGGAAGGTCTCCATACCCGGACCAGCACACCTACAGAGGAGTTCCATGCCATGTCTGCACACCAGACACGCTCTGAATGAAGCTTGCATGTGCAAACCCACATTCAGACTTTACCATTTCGGCACGGTGGAAAGCTATTATTTTTATGTGCTGCATCGTTTCTCGCGATGAATTGGGAAGCGCAATATTGTTTCGCCTGCACTATCACACTGTAATTTGAGAAGCGGCAGCAGCAGCCCGCTGTCCAGATATCTTGAGAACAACAGCAGCATTCCTTGTGAAGGGTTGCAGAGAACAGGCTCACAGCAAGGAGCTTCCTGGGACACTTGACTGACAGTGTAGTGCTGCCTCTGCAATCAGGCCCTGAGAGCCGGCAGAAGTGTTCAGGGTGACGTGTGAGTGTTAATACAGACGTGAGCTCCAAGGATTAACAGACCGAGAGCTACCTCATGGAAAAGTATCTCCTTTGCACTTTCATTTTAAATAATTTATTCCCTTTCCATCTAGTCTGGTACCAAGGTGTTACTAATCCCATCAATACACTCAGCAGTGGAATTGCTCACAGTCTAGTTCACACAAAGCACGAAGCACATCGCTCCGGGCTCTGCACCCTTTATATCCCTCTTAAAAGCAATTTCTGGATTTCTGAAGGTCGGGGAAAGAAAAGGTTTCTTGCAATTAGCCTTACAACTTCAAGTAATCTTATTTTTTTTTCCCTCCAAACCTCACACAGTGGTTTTAAGTGCAAAGTGTTCTTCTGTGTATCAAAATACGGAGGTAACAACACGGAACTTCCTACAGCCGCTCCATGCCAGTGCTGAAGAGGAGAACAATGGAAGCAGAAAGCAATGTATCCAACCCACAGAGCCTCCCTGTCCACACAGTGTGCACGGGGGCGCCTGCTCTTTACTGCTATAGACTTCCACAAGGACGTTTCCTTTAGGTTCTAGTGAGAGAATAAGGACAGGCTGTTTCAAGTGTAAAGTAACTGAATCATTGCTTTGCTTTTCAGAAGCCACATTCCTGTGATAACAAGCTGCAGAACTGGACCTAATGACATGTGTGTACAACTACACAATGACAATAACAAAGCAATGTGTATCGAGGGATTAATGGCTCTGCCTTGGACGTCACGGCATCAGCCACTCCAATGGGTGAGCCTTGAGAATCACATCTTCAAATTCAATAATATCCTTTAAGATTTACTTTTGGTATGCAATCCCGATATAATAATGTTAAGAAATTGAGATGGAAAATGTACTTTCAAACAAGCTGGATAACAGTAATGTGATGACTAGCATCAAACAAACTTAAAACACACGACCATTATTATACTGCAGAAGATGATACAGAAATCCGATTTCTCAGACTCCTCGTTTTGTAAGAATTATACAAACACAACTCTCAAAAGCATGTCAGTTTAGTTTACTAAGTTAAAGCCATGACCGTTTGAGAGAAGCCTGAACTCTCACTTTATAAATAGCGGCTCACCTTTAACATCGAATTCATCACATTGTTGAGCACACAATTTCCTTTTTCTGGGGCCGCTCAGAAAAGCCACATCCCTAATTTTACAACATCAACTACGCCTCCTCCCCCAAACTCGCATCGTCCCTTCAGTGGATCCCATTACACAGACCCCTTTCCTCATGAACCCCCTGGAACCCCAGCTAGACCCAATAAAACCACCACATCAAAAGAGCAACAGTAACAACCCATTCATACCTGACCGGGCAACACAATTCTTCTGCTTGTTTTGTTTAATTTCATTCAGCAGCAGCCCGACTAATGGCATGCAGAGTAGAACAGGAAAGCCTGCACTTGTTTAAGACGACGCAGCCTTCTCAGTTCCTTAATGCCTCGGCTCCTTCATGCCGGATTTGATGGCACTGTTAATAATAACGTTAGCAATAGCCCAGTGATGATTAAAGGGTTACACTCTGCTTAACACAGTGCAGACCCCGAAGGGTGTGTTTACTGACAAACTGCTGAAATGCTCCTGACAGCAGCCGCAACAAGACCAAGCTGCCTGACATTAAAGGTTCAAGCTCTTTTCTTAACACTGGTCACAACTCTAACACCGCTGCTGTGCAAACGGGTAGATCTGTTCTGGATACAGGCTAGCTGCTGCCTGGGGGGAGTAACTGCAGTGCTAATGTTTTAAGTAAGTAGTAACTGGCTTTCTGGAACGCAACAGCCTTTTCTTGCCAATATCTGCTTTAACATACAAGGCCAAATCTTTGCTCTGCATCAATAATAAACCTTCTGACAATGGCATACCATACCACTGTTGAAGTGAGAGATTTACAGATCTGAATGTTAATATTAATATGCAAAATTAAAATACAATTTACAATAAAATAAATAGCAAAGGAAGGACAGTTGGCTTAAAGCTCTGTTTTATTTGTGTAACCAGGACGATATTGGTTCCATGGGGCTCCTGGATAAGGTTAGCCCTAGAATGAATCGGAATGCCCCAGATTCTTGGTCTGCTCCTCAGCCACCTCTCTGTCTACCTCTCTCTGTTTTCATCTTCAAAGCTGTCAGAGCTGCGTGCGATCCTCCTGGTGAGGGTCAGCCCTCACTTGTCATTAATCAAGGTAGGACTTCCCACAGACAACACATTCATCAGGCCCGAGTTTCACATCTGAAACTCAATCGCAGCACAGTCTGGGTCACCTGTCCGCACTGAATTGATGAGGACCTTTCATTTTCCTCCCCCTCTGCTGTGGGTGCCTGTCTTTTCTCATTGGTAGATAATCCTGTTTTACTTTCCTGCAGCAGCAGGAATCTCTGCAGGGTCCAGCCCTGTGGCCCGTCTGCAATGCAGAACCCTTTCAACAGGCTGGCACTAGCGGTGCAATCTCCTTATCTCCCCCTAACTGATATGCACTCACACACCTTATACTAGTTAACCTTGTCAATCCGCTCCAGGGATTACAGAGTATAAGAGTCTGCCGAATTGACGTCCAAAATGATTTATTTGAGAAAAAAAAACTCCATTAAGTTACAGGTAAACTGAAGTGCAGGGAAAGTACTAAGTCGCCAGCACTGAGTTACAGACCTGAGTTCAATGTTAATAGAGAGAGTGAGTGGACAGAGCTCTCCAGATTAAAAGGGACTGTGGTCTCAAGAGTGAGATGGTCCTTTAACGTAGTAGCTTCAAAACGTAGAGCAGCAAAACAAAAGCATGAAATAAAGCATTAAAAAAAAACAACTGAATAAAGCACTTGCAAAGGTCAAAAACTTTAGCCTTCATAGAAGTAAAAGAGATTAAATAAATGAAGCACAGACTTTGTGCCGAAGCCTGAAGCAAGGTGAGTGAAGTGGTGGTGATGATGTCACCAACTGAGCTGCTGCTTACAGAGTCTGGAAGTGGACAAGCAAGCCATCGGATCACATGACATTGTACCAGTGAGGACATGGACAACACTTGTGTATTAACTAAATATGAGCTTATCATCTGTACTATATAGCCACAAAGCTGGCCATGCAAACTTCACAATTACATTACACTGTCTGCTACTACATTTCATTTTACAGTAATGCTTTGTTTGTTCATGCTGAGATTTTATACATCTCCAAAATAATTTAGGTTCTTTTTTTTTTTTTTTTTTTAAATGCACACATATCCTGCTGGATGTCATATCCAATAAAAAATAAACAAAACAAAGTGTCTGTTTTTAGTTTAGTGTCACTTTAGCACATGGCAAATAAATAAGACAACATTATTCATACATTCTCATACAAATACAAAGGCAATCCCACGGCATGGAGCAGGCTAACATAATCTCATTTGTAATCGAGAGCCTGTTTAATTCTCTTGTGATTATGGTCATGGTTCATGTGCCCCCAGTATAAGTGAGTTAGACTGTATGGCATCTTCTTCATCCCCTCGATGCAGAGCGACAGTGTAAAAGCAGAAGCCTCAGCTGGCCTCAGATCAGAAGGGAGGGCTATGCGCCATCAAGTCTCTCCTGAACACATTCAAAGGGTTGTGGCCTTGTCACTTAATATTATTTATCAAACAAATGATGTCTGCAGAAGACCAGGCCAGCATGACTGACTGGAGAAATCTTAAACTGTCGTCTCGGGGCTGCCTCTCGTCTATGGCTATCATTCGCCCCACATGAGAAGTTTGCACGCCGAGGAGAGGTAGGTATGAAACAGTGACAGCTCACAGTATTTAAAGGGCATTAGGAAACTCCAAGGATGAAACCCACTGCATTACAAACACCTTTACACACCCACACTGCACTACAAACACCTTTACACACCTACATTGCACTACAAACACCTTTACACACCCACACTGCACTACAACCACCTTTACACACCCACACTGCACTACAACCACCTTTACACACCCACACTGATTTTGCCTAAAATGGGGTTACACACAATTGCTTGCTTTATGTTCAATTAATTTTATTTATTTATTTATTTATTTTAAATCAACCAAGCCCTTGTTATGGTCTCTCTTTTCTATTCCCATTATTTTGTGATGTGGCTCGAACTGCAAAAAGTCTGAAACAGCTTGTGCTTTCTGCTTTGTTTTTTAAGCAGCTTGTTGAAGGAGGAGGAGTATATCTGGGGGTCACCCAGGTCAATCAGCTCACCACAGTACAGGAGGAGCAGATGAAAAGGCTTGCAATCCCATCTCAGAATGAGAGAGTGTCACCCGAGGTAGCTTTGTGCTGCGCAGAGCACCACTGGGCTGCCTAGCGTGTCTTTAATCTGACCGCTTTACTTATTACAGCAGAGCAAGAGGAACTGTGCTCAAGCAGCCAAGAAAAATATCTGTGTAGTTTCCCCCTTAAATAAAACCCTCTTAGACTCACATTGATTTTAAAAAGACAAACAAGAAAAAAGTTTTTGTTGGCAAATATAACCTGAAACTGGGTTCAAATGTTTTTAACTCCTACCATGGCAGCGGAGACGCATGGTCCTTGTCTAGGGACTGTTTCAAGGACTGCGGGACTGTTTTAAGGGCTGTTTTAAGGACTGCTTTAAGGACTGTTTTGTTCTGTCACAGATGACAAACGACAACAGTCACAGACGACGTCAGCAAACTACACTGTGCACTTGACTTCAGATTTATTAAATACAGAGCCGCAGATGGGGGAAGAAAAGTATTTCAATGAACAATGCAACTTTGAACACACAGGAAGTTGTGAGGTTATTAGAAAAATCTGAGTGTGTTCAATATGCTGAGCGTCAGATTCACGTGAACAGCAGCTTCAGTACAGCACAAAGGAAGCTGTTATTAATAAGAACCTGTTTAGAATTTCACTCGTGTTTTAAGAAGGGGTTCAGGACACCGAGAAGCAAATCTATTGATGGGGATCTGTGCCAAAATAAAAAGATTGCAAAGAACAAAGTCTACTTTAGACTATTTGTAGCCAAAAAGAAAACTTTACAAGAAAGTAACACTGAGCAGTAATGTGTGCAGCGACATCTGGGACTGTAATCAGCCTCCTACTTTCAAGAGCTGCCAAGGCAAACAACCGAATAACAAATCCACTTTACAGATCATCGATCTGCTCCCACGCCTGCCAAGGTAAATAGCACAAGGCTGAAGTTTGCTTTGCGAATCAGTGTGCTGCAAGAAGGGAAAGGCCAGTCTCCTGGCGTGAAGGGCCACTGTCTTGACATCCCGACAACAGGGACACATTCACTAGCCATGGTTACAGAGCTGGCGAGGAAAAAACAATGAAACATTGAAAAAAAAAAAAAAAAAAAAAAACTGGTCCAGACTTTGAAAGCCTCATCGATTTAGATAAATCACAAACAGCACTGTCTTGATGAGAGCAGCCCGAAGTGAAAATCTAAGATAATGCCCCCCCCGTTGATTATTAATGTCTGTTTTTATGCAGAAACTCAATGAAATCTTGTAACAAACACAAGCAGTAGCGACCGCAGTTCGGAGAGTGTATTCAGGTGCTTTTGCATTGCACAGCGTTGGTGCTGCCTGTGTATGCTGGACTGCTAAGATTCACTAAGGCAGGGCTTCTGTGTGCGCAGCTCTGTGGAGACAGCCTCCATTGAGAATGGTAATGAGCTGTGCATCCCATGAGACAGCAACTTAAAACAAGGAAACGGTGAAATAATACACAGGGAACGGAGAGAAAAAAAGGCTTAAAAAGCTCCAGAATCTGGAAACGCACCAAAAATAAAACCCCTTCTGAGAAAAGCCGCTGTTGAACTGCTGCCCGTCCTGAAGGATTGCAAGCAACCTCTGAAGAAGTCATGAGCACATGAGCAATGCTACTGCCATGTAGCCCTTCCTGGTTAAATGTTTTCACATTTTAAATACAATGCCTGCTGCCTCCTTTCACTTTGATTTCCCTGTGCCACAGGGGAACTGGTCCCAAAAGAGATGACTCAGTTAACTTTCACATCACAAACAGAATCTTTTCAAGCAGACAGAAACTTGTCAAAGTATTTTTTTTATAGCTTTCTTCTTATTGGCTGTGACAACAGATCTAAAACACTGGATTCTAGTGGCTTTCGTTTCTATAGTTTCTATTCATTTCCCAATATGTATGTGTGTATATACTGTGTGTGTGTGTGTGTGTGTGTCTCTCTCTCTCTATATATATATATATATATATATATATATATATATATATATATATATATATATATATATATATATATATATATATATTCTCCAATATATATAATCTCCAATTACAAAGCAAATTACATTATTCTACTAATAATGGTCATTTTGTCACATGGGTCTGATCAACAGTTAGAATACTGATTTCTAGTCTGTATACAGATACTGGGACCATATGGTAACAGCTCATCGAATGTTATTAACTAGCTTAGTCAACGCTTGCAATGTTAAAAGGGTAATGAACTCACAGACAAAACCACAAGAATAAAGCCTGCAACCCAACTAATGGAAAGTTCCCAAGCACAATATTGATATATTGCGTTTCCAATGTCAAAGTGTTGAAACACCAGAATTAAACTTGATTTTTTTTCTCACCGCTGGTTCATTTCCATGAACTAACGTCTGAAGCAGAATGCATAGGGCCCATACAGAGCAGCTGCCTCCTCGATCCTCGCATTAAGAAGTGCAATATCACAGCGCTCCTTCTCTAATCACCCTTTTTGCTGTTCAGACAGCAGGCTGGAGGGTTTCCAGGGTTATAAAAGTCAGACAGTGTTCTTCTGTAAGATGTACACCCCACTAAAATCATTCCTGGGAAACGATTTAAAATAGTGACGTGTCAGTTTTTGTGCAGTAGCGTGTGTGTGTGTGTGTGCGTGTGTGTGCGTGTGCATGCTTCTGTTCTTTCAATAGATTTAGCCGGAATTCATTATGGAATTACAGTCATTATTTTAAAGTGTCGTCAAAAGTGTGCATTAAAAGCATTAACCCCCAGCGTGTGCACACACTCTTTGTTGGAAGCAATGAGGTGGGATTGCCTTCTCTACACACGGATCTCTTGCATGTGTGTGACACGACATTGCTCAAGTGTAAACCATCCCAACAACAAAAGCATTTACAAGACCTGCCCAGCGCGCGCCTGCTGGACTGCGTGCTTTTATTTGTTTGCAGCTATAAAAGGTACACTCCACCGCTAATTGAATACAGCATTCTGTGTGCAATAAAGCTTTCATCTTGCCTCATTACCACCATTACTTTGCTTTAATTAAAACATGCATATTCTTCATGCTACAAGGTACAGAAATAAATGATCTGTTAAAAGCCGTTCAGAATGTTTGAGGGGTTTGTTTTTTTTTATTTTTACAATGCCCTCTCTCTACTCTAGATGTATCCTTCACAGTCTGGATTGCTGCAGAGTATTTAAAAAAAAATGACATCTGTTTTCATCTGTTTATTCACCCATTCCACTGCACTTATACTTATACTGGCTCACGTCAAACTTATCCCAGTCTAACCACCACTCTCTCATTACAACACTGGCTATCCGTTTGTTTGTTTTTACTTCATATGACTTGGAGTGAGAAAATATATACAAAATCATTGATATAATAATAATAATAATAATAATAATAATAATAATAATAATAATAATTCAGTTTTGGTATGCTAAAGCTAAAACTAATAAAATAAAATATAAAATCATTGTAATATTTTATTTTCCTTCCTCTCTTGTTTCTAACATTAACAAAGTCATTATTTGTGACGCATTATGCAGCACATGTTGTGCACGTCTGACATTGACGTGCTTTTGAGTTACACCAGCGGCCCTCTGATACTGCCATCGACATACAGGGGAGCCTTACAGGAGCGTCTGCAGCTTGAAAGATAATGCTGAGCGACTGTTCCTGGGAGTCACCTGCTAGATCTGAAGAGCAGGTTTCACGGGACTGTCCCCTTTTCTTAGTCCTCTTTGGATGAAGAATGATGAAGCAAACAGCAGACACCATCTTCTGGAAAAGACTAACGGGACTCGGAACGAGAAGCAGTGCAATGTTCAGAAGTGAGAGTGACACACAGTGCAAGCATTCCCCTCCAGGAAATACTACTCCTGTGCACTGACATTTAACAACGGCACGTGGTCTTCTGAAGAGCCTGCTTTTGTTAACACAGCAGAGACAAACACTATTTTAATAACTCTTCTGGAGTTCGGATGCGGAAAATAAACAAGATCACACAAGAAGCTGCTGTTTGGCAACATCCAAGTGTAATTAAACTCCAGATACAAATTATTAGACGAGGGAATTGTCTGTGATAAAATAAAGAGAGAGACCATATATCACATCACCCACCATGCTGTGCTTCCCTGCCCGCTGTGCAAATTTGTCCAATTAGACACGGCCCCACAGGGTGGAATTCAGTGTGAAACGTGGCCGCCACTGTCTGCAGATTAACTAACAATAAAGTACATTTCACAGACACGCTGCTTTAAAACCCTATCAATGGCAGGGCAGAGACAAGGGCAGGAAAGCCTCCCCCCCCCCCCCAGGCTGGGATGAGAGGCTGTGGGGATTGGAGCTGGGATTCAGGTAAAGCACGCACACCGCTGCTATAGTTCACACCTAAAGCTGTGCTGCCTCACACCACCGCTTCACCGGGCGGCATAACACCCGTGGAGAAGCCAGGATTATCTGTCTAAGAGACTTACATGTGTCATGTGAGGGCAGGTGCCAAACGCAATGTAAATGAGTGGCTAAGAGTCTCAATAAAAACATAGCCCTGCAGTAATCAGAAAAAAAAAACAAGTGCAGATTAAATGAAAATTCCACGGCTAAGTGCCGGAACTGCTTCTAGAAGCCGTGCTCCTTTGCAATGGTAATAATAGACACCAATTCTGATTCATTGTTGCACTGTTGGGCCCCTGACCCAATCACAGCAATACAGACTGTTGTTTTCTACATGCAGATAAAATCCCCATCATTTCTATTCTGGAGGTACTGGCACATTATAAATAAATCCAAAATAATATTTGTTTTACAAAATCAAATTAAAAAAGAGATTACTCTGTACAATAGAAGAATAGTGCGCTTGTATGCTGATGAGCAGCTGAAATGTTTTGGCCACTGTCTGCTATTTAAGAAGCAGTAAAAAGAAGACACTTCACAGACACGCTGCTTGAAAGCCCACTGGAGGCAGGACAGGGAAACTACAAACTCCACAAGCCCTGCATTTAAACAATGTGAACCATTTCTCACTGAAGCCTCAGTAGTAGAAGATCACTGCCTATCGTTACCCTCTCACACGTTGCAAGCTGGTCATTTCCCTCCGCTAATAAAAGATTACTGGCACGCACCATGGCAAAAGCACAGATAATATAACAGACTCCAGTCATGGTAAAGGCATGGGACTACGGGTTACAAAGGGGAAGGCATGCAGTGGAACGCTGACACCTTGTAATTATGGCTGGAGTAGCCTCTGCTACCTCAGCCAGTGCTAATACCTTCATCAGATAGATACCTTTTACATGGCTGGGATGAATAAGTACTGAACGCAATCCATTCTGCGAATCCTGCAGCTGAGAGAGCTGGCCAGAGCTCCACTGACACACAAGCTCAGCCAGCAACTTATCCAGGAATCACTGGGCTACTCACTCGATGCACTGGGGTCTAAACAATGCAGATTACAGCACAGCTACATTTCCAAAACAGTCTATGAAGATGTTACTTAGGCTGCCGTGGCGTTGACTGCATTAGCATTTCAATCGGGGCATTTTTTCTTCTTCTTCGAAACAATGTATATTGTAAGGTAAGTAAAAGGTGTAGGGTGTTGACCGTGCCTTTAATTGTTGTTAAAGTTGGGTAAACACAAACAGTTAATGAAATGAGATCTGTCTGAACTGTGCATTTCTATTGTAAGCCACACCAGGAGAAGTGGGTCATTTGGTCACTGTTGCACTTTCAGGCAAAAAAACTAAACAAACAACAACAACAACAACAACAACAACAGATACAGATAGGATTACAGAAAAAGAAAGTCAAGTTTCCTACTGTATGTGTCGTAAATGAAGCGAAGCATCGAAAAAGTTAAAAGGTAAAAAGCAGCTGAATCGAACCCCAAGCCCTTGAGAAGCCCCTTCCTTTTGCCCCCGGCTCTGCCTCTCTTGTTCTTGCTGAAGCGCTGGATTGTTTTGACAGTGCTGAGTACGTTATCTTGTGAGGTAAATCCTCCTAAACCTGGTGCTAATGTCTTAGGGGGTGAAAGAGATTAATAAGGAATCGCTCCAGGGCTAAGAACAGCTGAGACTCTTAACCCATTTAACCTCCTCTGAGACACACAATCAGATCAGGATTGCACAGACTCCTGGACACACTGCTGTACTCTTTATAGGTCACATTGATGCAGCTCCCTACAACAGAGGTCTGGTTAACAGATCTTCTCTTCTCTTAATATTAAGACAAGCGAGACCCTGGCACAGACACAATGCTTAGGATGCAGCCTTTCATCTGCAAACCAGACATAAAGCAGTGGTGTCATCAAAAAGGTTTTATTGTGCAGATTAAACAAAATGAGATCCTATTTTTAATTGCACATGTTTGAAATCCCTGAATCCTGTTCAGCATGGCTTTTTTAATTGCACACGTTTGAAATCCCTGAATCCTGTTCAGCATGGCTTTTTTAATTGCACACGTTTGAAATCCCTGAATCCTGTTCAGCATGGCTTTTTTAATTGCACACGTTTGAAATCCCTGAATCCTGTTCAGCATGGCTTTTTTTTAATTGCACACGTTTGAAATCCCTGAATCCTGTTCAGCATGGCTTTTTTTTAATTGCACACGTTTGAAATCCCTGAATCCTGTTCAGAATGGCTTTTTTAATTGCACACGTTTGAAATCCCTGAATCCTGTTCAGCATGGCTTTTTTAATTGCACATGTTTGAAATCCCTGAATCCTGTTCAGCATGGCTTTTTTAATTGCACACGTTTGAAATCCCTGAATCCTGTTCAGCATGGCTTTTAATTGCACACGTTTGAAATCCCTGAATCCTGTTCAGAATGGCTTTTTTAATTGCACATGTTTGAAATCCCTGAATCCTGTTCAGCATGGCTTTGTGGAAGTCATTTTCCAATTTTATTTATTTTTTTATTTATTTTTTATGCTCCTGTTTTGGTTCCAGAGGACCGTTTGACAATACAGTGCTAAGAAGTGCAAAAGGACATGCCCTCATAGCTTTCCACTCTCCTGTAATCTCTACTTGTACCTTTCTGATGTTTGAGCAGTGTTTTGTTTCCTCAAGTGCGATGCATAATGACACATCAAAGCTCAGTAGCTACAACATGCGCAATCACACCGAAAAGACACTTCACTCATAAAGCTACAAGAGCCAGGGGCCCTGCTTTACTGCAGCACTGTGCCACAAAGACAGTGCTGGCAAAGAAACGAATTAACACTGGATGTGCACGTCTTTGCAGTGTTTGAATCACTGTGTTTGCTTTGGGTACAAGTTAAGACCAGATTTCTGCTGATGTAATTGATTGTACTGTATAAGCAAACCCTCCAGAATCGTTTACAATTCCACAGCAGCCCAGGAGCGACGCCACACCAGATTCATGTTACGCTTTACTACCACCAGTACATTCTAAGCAGCCCAAATAATATTTTCAGTTCCACCAATCATAAAATGTTGGGAACAAAGTAAAACCATGATAGTTGCTCGCTATTTCAGAGCTAGATGGCAGACATAATAAAAGGGATTAAATATACTTCCTTACTGGATGAATACTGTGTTGATACCAGTGCTCTAAATATACTCTTATGAAAATCAATAGCAGTAAAATCTGAACCTAGTAAAATGTATACTTTGTTAAAACGTTTCAGAATGAAGACCTGTTAAGGTTAAACTAACAAACAACGATGCAATCATTAGATTTGACATTATTATTTAATTATGATACTTGGTGACAAAATCAGTGTAAAAAACGAGTGTCAACATTCTGCCGGCAGAACAAACACACATCGCTGTAACTGTTCCCGATTGTGTCCCTGCTGAATTGTAACTACCTTCGCTCCGAGTTCTAAGATTTCCTTAATGTAATGGAGTTTGATCAGGGGGTGTCAGGTATCCAATATGTTGCTGTTTTATTAGCATAAAGAGGTCTCTGGGGGGTCTCGTTTATACACCCCAGCCTGCCTGTCCCAGCTCTATTACAGCGCTGAGCAGCTCCAGTCCAATAACCGCATATTAATCCACTGTCAGGGATACTCCCAGCACAATGATACAGTGCCAGTGCAAGATTACTCTGCATGGGGAAAATACACATCTTTGAGATATTCTATACAGATATGCAGCAATGCTTGAATCCCCCATTGGGAGATTATATATATATAGACAGTACTGTATATTATAGGGGCTAAGCACCTGGAGTACCCAAGCGTAGGGTCTCAGCACAGGAGCAAACAGTTTCCCCAACACTCTGCAGTATGACAGACTGCATCTCCATGTTGCAACAACCCGGTATATCTGCTGATCAAGCCAGCAAACGCCATGACGACAAAGATATTTACACACTGCACATCCCAGTACCACGCAAATCAATCACCCGTGGTGTTATATCCAAGTGTCCACCTACATCAAGGGATGAAAGACAGTTTTACGAGGGAGCTCTAGCGAGGTGCTGGGAGCAGTGGCAGGGCAGGGGGAATGGTTGCAGAGTGACTCATCTCCAAGCCCTCTGAAAACACAGACAGCTCCCGCCTGCCTCTGTGCTTCCACAGGGCTCCCTGTTTGCACAGCCGATTGCTGGATAATCCAATCTGCACGCTGCTGAGATGACTATTTAGGGTCTACATGCATTCCAAGGTATTTCGATGACTTAGATCTGCAGATATCCCCGTCTCCGCCCTGGCCGCAGCGAGGAAGTGTTTTCACAAACGAATGCTGGGTGGGCGAGAGATACACTAGATACTGAATATAAAAAAAAAAAATCCTTTTAACAAAAATATTATTTAGAATGCCGGATGAAAAGAAACAAGTCAGGCTGAAGATGTTATAGGAGCTTCCTTTGGAGAAAACTATGCCATATTTGGGTGAGCTTCGGGTAAATATTTAAATGCAAATGAGCCAATGTTAATACCTAAAGGTTTTCTCTAAGACAGTGTTTCATTTATTGTATCCTGAAAGGTCACGCTGTCTCCTTCTCTCTCTCTAAATATAAACCGAGTTAATTAGTGAGATCTCTAAACAGATCAATCGCAGTACAAACATGCACTAAACAAAGTCTCTCCTGCAACCACAACTGGCTGATTCATTTAATATTCAAACCAAAAGGGATCATCTTCTTACACAGGCTGCTTTTTGGAAGACGTATGTTTCAAATGGTGAAAAGATAAAAGCGTTATGATGTTGGCAGGTTCTTAAACATGTGTCCTGAATTTTTCAAGAGGCACCCGTAAGCGAGAAGTGGAGCCTGACAGCAGTATCCTGTCACTCCTGACTGTATCTGCTCTGCAGCATACACAGCTGCTACCTGAACCCACTGCCACCTGCCTCGACACTTTAAACTGACTGGGACGACAACTGCAGCAGCTGGGCCGGGATTAGAGAGGCAGGGGAAGTCTGCACAGCCCAAATGAGCAGGTCACTGCAGGCTGAGCCAAACACAACACCTGTCACTGAGCCCTGATCTGCACCCGGGGTCTTTGTGGAGGTGCAACCAATAAAACCATTGCATTGAACCCCACTGTGACACTCCGTGACTCTTCCACTCGTTTAGAACAGGCCTGCATCTCTGTGTGCTCACTGCAGCAGCCTGGGAAATCACAATGTGAGAGCCTAGCTTCAGCTTGAGATCACAGCAAGCAGCACACTCCCAGTATTATCCAGTAACAACACAGCTCACCACAGCATGCAGTCACAAGCACTGTTATCCTGTTGTTCAAGTCTTTGAATTATTAACAGGGTTAAGCTACACAAAAAGATGCATCCTATAGTTGTAAGACATATTAGTGAAGGATTCATTTCAACTTCCACGGAACCACAGCTTGCACAATTCCAACATTTGAAACTCCTTCACAGAGTTGAATTATTTCAGAAAAGTTTTGTGTTGTACACATTAGATACCCTTTTTAATTATAATACAGATAAAGCACGCCTATTGCGCTGAGTCAGAGTGTGTCTGCAGATGTGCTGTACAGTAAATGCATCTCACCACAGGTACAGAACCAGTTATGTAATGTCTTGCAGTTATGAACTAAAGAGTGGGGCTCGCCAAACGGATAATGAAATGTTTAAAGAATATGTCAGCTGACAGCTTTGGAAATGCCTTCTATTTTGGGAAGAATTACAGTGAATTAACACAGAGTGCAAGAACTGTACTAATTCTATACTGCGTGTTTCTAATGATCATTAAAAGAAGACCAGACATGACATGTCTAGTACTCAACTACACTGAAGCACACACTTTGTAGCATTTATTATTATTTGTTATAGCACTGGGAACAACTGAAATATTCAGCAACAATGTCGTATCATATTTCTAACGTTAACCAGCGCAGTTTTTGTGTTCTACAGTTCTAATGCAACAGCAGTAGAAATCAATAGGAAGCCGTCAGTGTGACAGAAAGCCAGCATGCTGCACAGTAACTGACCTCTCATCCCTGGGTTCCACTAGGCACGTGCGCCTGCGTGCAGGCAGGGGTTAAAAGCAGCTCTTTATACACTAGGCACGTGCGCCTGCGTGCAGGCAGGGGTTAAAAGCAGCTCTTTATACACTAGGCACGTGCGCCTGCGTGCAGGCAGGGGTTAAAAGCAGCTCTTTATACACTAGGCACGTGCGCCTGCGTGCAGGCAGGGGTTAAAAGCAGCTCTTTATACACTAGGCACGTGCGCCTGCGTGCAGGCAGGGGTTAAAAGCAGCTCTTTATTCACGTGCGCCTGCGTGCAGGCAGGGGTTAAAAGCAGCTCTTTATTCACTAGGCACGTGCGTCTGCGTGCAGGCAGGGGTTAAAAGCAGCTCTTTACGTTGCTAGTTAGGCAGCACTCTTTGTAAAGCAGTGCAGCACCGAGATGAGATCCTGCAAAGTTTCTGTTTGTTTAGTCCGTCGCTTTCTCGTTGTTTGCTGTTCTTATTATCCTCTTACGCCCCTCTTTAAAGCCAGGGTCACGTGCAGGATACTTCAATAGAAACCATTTAAACTGTGTTACAAAAAACTCAGCACCACGCATCCGTGCTTCCATTGACTTCAATGAGGCATAATGGATGGGTGTGTTCCACTGGTATTAGTAAGGGATTGACATGAAATCAGTCTTAGCAAACACACAGGGGGGATTTTTGCAGGGCTGAAACCCAGCTAAATCTGTACACGCCTATTACAAAAAGAAAGAAAGAAAGAAAGACAACTGAATCAGTAAGAACCCCCTGTCTTGCAGTCTATTATGCTACTGTCCTGACTACAAGTATAAATGACACAATTCAACCTTTGAAAAGGTGCCGCATGGAATCAAACAGACTCGGAAGGACGGCTCATTTTGTGAATAATAATAATAATAATAATAATAATAATAATAATAATAATAATAATAATAATAATGTCAAGCTCCATAAATGTGCAGCGATTAGTGTAGGTGTGAAAATGGAAATTGAACAACAGCAGCAAAAATAAACACAGCCGGTTGGAGAGTTTTTAGCGCGACAAAATAAACAGTACAGATTAGTTAGTGAATCTTTTTTTTTTTTTGATCAAATCTTTTATTTAGGGAATAAGCAACTATAGAACAATACAACAAGAAATTCTCCATATTGTCCTATTTTTATCCCTCCCCCTGGGTGGCAACCTCCTTTCCAACCGCCCCCCCCCATAATGGACATTAGTTACTGAATTATGTATTTAAAAAAACACACACACACTCACACACACGCCTGGGGATGGAAGCACTTAACCCTTCAGCGTTTTTACACAGCCTGCTTTCTAGAAGCAAACAGCACTAAAAAACAAAAACATCATCGCCTTGCAAAGACAACCTCTTGCTGCATTTCCAGATCTGAGACATGGGAATGCATTAGAGACTGAGACTCCCATTGCACAGCAGCTTGATCCACTTCAGGTTTCACTAAGACACACAGTAACACATGGGAAGCGCATTTCCATCACGGATTACTGCGGGTTACAGACAGCAGAGAAGAGGGAGCTGCATTTCCAGATCTGAGACATGGGAATGCATTAGAGACTGAGACTCCCATTGCACAGCTGCTTGATCCACTTCAGGTTTCACTAAGACATACAGTAACACATGGGAAGCGCATTTCCATCACGGATTACTGCGGGTTACAGACAGCAGAGAAGAGGGAGCTGCATCAGGAGGATCCCTGATAAAGGCGGGCAGGTACGGCAGTTCAGAGGTGAGGGGGTAAGGCATGAACCCTCTAGGGACCCCCTGGAACACGGTGCCCCCTTCTGAAGGGGGTGACCCTGCGGGACCCTGTACAGCGAGTAGGCTGCTGTTTGATCACAGGGTGATACCTGGAGATCCTGGGTCGCTGCTCTTTCTACTGGGGCTCTGGATCACTGGGAATGCATCCCAGGCCCTGCCTGACTCCTGCCGTTATTCTAAGATGCAGTAATTACACATTCCTGATCCAGCTACGCACTGCAATACTTCAGAAAGATTATTTTTTGGAAGCTTTCAAGTTATTAAAAGTATAAATAGCTTTGTTTAGACACATGTGACTGTTTAGGCTCTTTTGGCATTTGACTTATTGTTTCTGAGGCCAAGTAATGGATTACTGCAAATGATCCCAAGCACACTGGGATTACCTCATACAGCGCAGTTTACTAAAAAGAGGTTTGATTATTAATACAGACATGTACTTAAAATGCTACGCCCGGCAGACAAAAAAAAAGAAGAAAAAATATTCATATGAATAGTAAAAACTACAAAGTAACATTCATCTCCCTGAGAGGAAGCTGAATGGGTTAACTGACCTACTGTAACGCTGGACAGAAATGCACAGAACCTGGTATATCTTTATATTCAATTAATTCCACTCTCAGGTGCACATCCACATTTCACTCGTATTCAGGAACTTGTAAATGATCTCCCCTCAGCCTCCTGCCAAAAACACACAGATTTATTTTACAAGTAACTCGTGCCATGCCAGTGATCCACCCCACCCTTGAAGAAGCATTGCTTTATGCACAATTAAAGATCTTTATGACCACACGGTTGCATTATGAATTATGATATGAAATGTCCATTAAGAGCAGAATGAGGAAACATGCACTAGAATGCATTTGATTTTTTGTTTTGTCTTAGTTGGCACTCTACAGTACATGGCTTTTAAAGCACTTACATTGAACTCATAGAAATGAGCTGTAGTGTGACATTCCACACGGCAACATTGCACATCAAAACCTTCCTGGGCTTCAGTTCAGAACAGGACATTTAAGAAGGGTCAAGGTGTTATTAATGATTCCTGGCAGAGAGATCATTTCCCATAGGCGGAATCACGTTTGTGAAATTAAAATAATAGGACGATAATAAAATAAAAACAATCAAATATAGCAAAAGGTCAAACTTGTGCACAAATTGGATTATCTGGAATAGACACGAGCATAACTGCAAGCAGCATGCAAGCAATTCCCTTCAGAAAGATATAACCA
This sequence comes from Polyodon spathula, assembly GCF_017654505.1. Classification (NCBI taxonomy): domain Eukaryota; kingdom Metazoa; phylum Chordata; class Actinopteri; order Acipenseriformes; family Polyodontidae; genus Polyodon; species Polyodon spathula. Next base: position 224,387 of record NC_054574.1, on the reverse strand, counting down.
ACACATAGAATCAGCTTCGCTCTCCTTTACTCCGAACACCTGCTTTCATTCTAATCCAAGATCTTAACACCAGCAATATTGTATGCTTCTGTGTCCCACTGAAACACTCTGGTTCACATTGTTTTGTGGGTTTTGTCTTTTGTAATTTGTGGTTGTCATTAGGATCTTATTTAAAACAATGCGTGTTTATCTGGGCAGAGCGTCCCGAGGAGCACTGAATATATAAGAACCACAGACCTGCCCAGTCCAAAGGCAGAGAATCACTTCAACAGTCAGCGTTTCAACTGGCAGCGTTTCAGAACGGGACATTTAGCACACAAGCACCACCAACAAGTACAAACACTTTCTCTACTGGACAGAGAAAGTGACGGTTATTTTTAGACAGGGATACTGCGGCTTAAGTCGTGGGATAAAAGGATTTCATTTTCTTTTTGCTTTTATAACTGTGTCTGGTGTAGTTTATCAGCATTTGTTCCTAAAGTGCATCTCCAAGTGTCTGGCCCTTTCACAGCAGCATTCTTTACAGGAGCAGTCTCTGCTGTACTTAACTGTGGCTCTATCACAAACAAAGCTTTTAACTAAGGGCTGGAGGGGAGCTCTGGAAAAACAAACTCCTTCCCTGCTTGCACTGACAAGCACTCCGGGCATAAGCAAACACTGGGAGCTGATGACGTGTCAGATATACGAGTGTGTTCTTTACTGGGGAAGTTTGCCAACTGGGACTCCCTCATCTGAACAGCTTCCCTTCTGATTTCTCCTCCCACAACAATCGATCTGGTTTGATTAGCTAACCCTCCTAGAAGCCCTTCCTCTCTCCCTCCCTCCCTCCCTCCCTCCGATAGACAAGCAGGCCTGCTCACAATGAGGAATCCAAACAGAAAAGGCTGGATTTAGGAAAGCTACTTTTGCTTTTGTTATTCAAAAGCCATACCCCCAAATGCTAATGGCATTAGACAATGCAATATCAAAGATGGGGATTTTTTTATCAGCTCCTGTTATTTTGAGTTATGTTGCAACGTCACTTCAGAATAGAATGAGTTACTGTTACCGTAGTCTGAATGATGCAAAGATACCAGAGTTTAAATCAAACTGCGTTTACATTTACATTCCTGTATTCTAATATATTATACTAAAGTCTCGTCTTACTCACTGCTAAACAATCAGACAAGTTGACAAAACACTGCTGTGCAAGTCATTGTGAAACAGATGCTGTAATCTGCTCTGGTTTAGTGTTGTCCTTTGAGATTCTCTCATTAAATGCCTTCTCTAAACATCAGTGTATTGTAATGCATCTCCCCCTGTCTCACACTGTCTGTGAATCCACAGTTCTGATTTAACAGCAAGCAATGGCCTTGACCTTTATAATCAAGTATCATGTAAACAAAGTGTATGTGATCAGATCAGCACATCATTAGGTTGCCTTTATACCAGTCTAAACTATGGAGACTGGATCCCTGCGCTGAACACAGAGCTTGTCCTCATGCATGGCGGGTCAGTGCGGGTATGGAAGTGTTAATGGAGGGGGGTCCTCATGCATGGCGGGTCAGTGAGGGTATGGAAGTGTTAATGGAGGGGGGGTCCTCATGCATGGCGGGTCAGTGAGGGTATGGAAGTGTTAATGGAGGGGGGGTCCTCATGCATGGCGGGTCAGTGAGGGTATGGAAGTGTTAATGGAGGGGGGGTCCTCATGCATGGCGGGTCAGTGAGGGTATGGAAGTGTTAATGGAGGGGGGGTCCTCATGCATGGCGGGTCAGTGCGGGTATGGAAGTGTTAATGGAGGGGGGGTCCTCATGCATGGCGGGTCAGTGAGGGTATGGAAGTGTTAATGGAGGGGGGGGGGTCCTCATGCATGGCGGGTCAGTGAGGGTATGGAAGTGTTAATGGAGGGGGGTCCTCATGTCCTCATGCATGGGGGTCAGTGAGGGTATGGAAGTGTTAATGGAGGGGGGTCCTCATGCATGGCGGGTCAGTGAGGGTATGGAAGTGTTAATGGAGGGGGGTCCTCATGCATGGCGGGTCAGTGAGGGTATGGAAGTGTTAATGGAGGGGGGTCCTCATGCATGGCGGGTCAGTGCGGGTATGGAAGTGTTAATGGAGGGGGGGTCCTCATGCATGGCGGGTATGGAAGTGTTAATGGAGGGGGGGTCCTCATGCATGGCGGGTCAGCGCGGGTATGGAAGTGTTAATGGAGGGGGGGTCCTCATGCATGGAGGGTCAGTGAGGGTATGGAAGTGTTAAGAGTGTGGGCTAGTTTTCCACACTTTAGTGTGACAGGCTGACAACACAGGGAAACACGACCCAGACCACCTAGAAATTAGTGTAACTGCTCTAAACTGTGTGATTAGTAAGCATTCCTGCTCTGCCAGACCTCTACTTAACTGTTCCCATAATATCAAGTAAAAAAAAAAAGAATAGCTGGGACTTCACTGCCCTTACTGTTTACTATAAAAAGTGCGTGCATGTTCCCCTCAGACAGCTTGCTATATATTTACAGGCAAGACTGGTCAGAAGGTGGTGGAGGAAGTCTTACAATAGGATGTGCCCTGGTTAGGATATAAAACACGCTCCCACCCCTGCTTCATCTCATGCTGACATCATGCTGTCATCAAAACCCGAACTGCTGGGCCAAACTCCTGCTAATGTGCTGACCTTGGCCCAGCAGAAGAACCCGAACCTTGTCTCTGAGGTTAGATGGAGACCCAGCAGTGCACTTGGGCTTTTTCCTGAAAAAGAAAATGAAACGCCTTCAACACACTACATAACACTTCATACATAGCCAACAAAACAGGACCTCACAACACATTTAAAAACTGCAACTCTTCCATCTGCTCTTAAAAGACAATGCACTTGGAAACACTCGATAGCATGTGGTATTTATTCTGCATAAAACAAGTGCCAAAACAAATTCTGTTCTTAATGATATATAATTGTATACCGTCTTTGTATTGGCTCTTTTCAAGAAAGACGACTCCATGAGACAAACTGGGTTTAGAAAATATAACATCATATGATGAGAAAAGCGCTGTTAACAAGAAATCTCCATAACCCTTCCATTTGGGACACACTAATCTCCCACAATAAATCAGTGAACTCAAAGAGGATTTTCCTGTGTTGCAATTTAAGTTTTTGTTTTTATAAGCATTCGTGATAAAGTTTCTGGCCTGTCCTGTGTTTTTGTTGCAAAGCTAATAAACTTGAATCAAAGTATCTCATACTGGTTTACATACAAATTCTCATCGGATAAACAACAAATGATGAACAGAAGTATCCAGAACAGATACAAATAATAATACTCATACTACTAATAATACTAACAGTAGTAACTTTTCTCCAGCACAGCGTAGCGGTGCCCCTGTTTTCGGATCCTTTCTGCTGAAACAGGATACTGCGGTTTTGTGATTTGTTCTATTAGGCTACACAGCACATGGATTAGTCCTTTGCTTTCTGGGCTCTCTTGCTTGTTAACTGTTTGTGATTTCACATGAAAAGATGCAGCGTGCAGAATACTGTACCAGGTCAGAAATTACAACACTTTCCACTGGGTTAAACACGTTTCCTGCTACGAAGCGAGGAATGGCAGGGAGATTTGTCCAAATTTTCCTGAACTTCCTAGTTAATAAAAAGTCTAATTTCTGACTGCGACCAGACAGAAAGCACTAGGAGATCTGACAAAGCTCACGCTCTGCCTGCATGACTGCCCCTTAGTCACTGGAATAAAATGTATATAAACCTGTGCTAGGGAAAAAAATAATAATAATCAGGCCCAAGTGATCCTGGGCTAGTTTTATCACATTTGTTTTTAATGCAGCAAACTAGATTTTTCTGCCATCCTTTATGAACGTGTGTTCCATGGCGTGCACTGCAGCAATCTCACAGTGGACTCTCGTTTTTTAGCTATATTTGCGTGGCGGGGTAGGGAAGTCTTATTGTCCACATTTCCAATTTGTTTTAGCAATGTTTCGTCTTGCTTTAATTCGATGACCTTTCCTCACGGCATGTTGTGATAGTCTAGTCATGATTTATAAGAGGAACGTTGCTGTTGCTGTTGTTGTAGCAGATCATAGTGTCGAGTGAGGTTTGTGTCTGGTGAACGTCACCGGGGTGTAAGGTTAACAGACGGGAGGCACATTCATTGTCACCCTTCCTCTTTGTTTCCAGCACACAAACACTCGACGATGAAACTTTCTAAATTGTGTATAAACCCAAAAATAAGAAAAAAAACCTGCTCTAAACTGTAAATCCTGCACCTGAAATAATAACTCTAAACAGCAAGGAAGGGCTGAAAATAGATTTAATAAGAGCTGTTTTACTATTAGAAGCAGTCTGCTTTATACTGACCAGTCCAGTATCCAGATTAGACCTGCCGGGTCCTTTAATCTCCCACCAATAATAACTGGCTGAAGGGCTTAAAGCAACATCGTGCTTATTGACAGTTCATATAGAAATTACACACACTTTCCTAGAGTGAGTCACAAAACATAATCAGGGCCTTTATAATAACATGCAGTGCAACTGCCTTCAATACACTGCATAGGAAGGAGCTGAAACACCACACCAAGCAGAGGAGAACAACACAACAGTTAAAGAAAGTGTCATATTCTTCAGCTTTAAACTTTTATATATCAAAAAACATGTAATGAAGGTTTTGAGGAGAACAGGAATTATAGCGTCATTAAATCCCTCTAGAAGTGAGGAGGATTCATATTCTTGGTTTAAATCATTGCACGTGGAACTATAAAAAGGAAACATGCATCCTTAACTGTATTGAAAAAAAAAAGTTTTATGTGCTGAATTCTCTTCAAGTGGTTCAAAAATGATGCCCTTCTCCCCAAGCAGTTATTAGTCTCAGCAATGTAACATAACAGATACTTAGTACATCCTTGCAGGACTTCTCCCGGTTACTGGAAAGATCATCATTTTTGTTCTTATTATTTCAAAGCAGATTTAATAAAGAGAGAGGGGGCTGTTAAAGCAATACATGAGGCTTTGACATTAAGCAGCGCAGCCCTGCCGAGCCAGCCCGGAGCGGGCTCTCTAATCTCCTGTGATTTATAGCGGCTCTTCCTGCGTCTCTGCTCTCGAGGAGGGCCTCTGAGTTTGGAGACAGGCTGGCGTCCCCCCCACTCCACTCCACCAGCCCCTGCTGGCCAGCCTGCACGCTATACCCTTTAACTCCTTTAACTGCTTCGCTGCCACGGCTCAGACCGGCACACCTTTCACAGCTCTGTGAACAGCCCGCTCGCTCCTTACAATGAAACACCAAACGTTAAAGAAAAACTTTTGTTTTCGCTTTACTTCCTGGGCTTTAGAAAAGCTAGTTTTATTAAGCAGTACGGCTTTTAGTTTTGCAACACCAGCCCTGTAGCAGACAGGCAGGCAGTCTTGGGGTGAGGGGTTCCAAGAACTCTCAACTGGCTTGGTTTCAAACCCTGTTCTTTAAACATACAAGCTTAGGCCTGCTGGCTGTCAGATTTTTGCTTATGCATATTGGGCATACTGCTAGCACTGCAATTCGAGGCAGGCATGATTGCCATGTCAAGATAACTCATTCACAAACCAATATGTTCATGGAATATGCAGCACTTCCTTGCGGTCCAAAACTGATGACATCAGCCTGTCTTATAACTGGCGGCACTGTGCACCTCTCCTGACTGTCAACATGATGTCATAATCCTGTGACGGAAGGAATGTATACCCGGTACCTCATTTTTTCCCCCCACATGCGTAATAAACACAAATTCTACCTCCACAAACAAAGTATACAACGCTATCAGTGTTTCTTTTCAAACGCACTCACATGTCCTGCTGAATTATTCGATCATGTCGCGATTGAAGTTAATTCATGTGTGCATTTCTAACAGTATTTAAGGAATCCCTCTTCTTAACACTGTCGTGTTGATGTAATAGGGGTCAGAGGGCAGACAGTGAAAGGACTGGGGCGTGGCCTCCAAGGGCCAATAAAAAAGAATCAATCCATCACCTCCAACAAGTCCTAATCAGCAGTGAGCAGAGGCATGCTGATAATCACTAATTAGCTCAATGCTATCTCCTGCCACTTTGAACCTGCAGCCTTTCATTTGCAACTACTGCCTCCCTAGCCCATGGTGCAGACAGCAAGACCAACACCTGGAACAATAAGCAACAAATCAATACGACTAGTACTGCTACTGTCTCCCTAGCCTGTAGTGAAGACAGAAAGACCAACGCCTGGAACAATAAGCAACAAGTCCTCAGTAAACAAGGCTTATCAGGCTCCCCACACCCCCACCCCCCATCCCCATCCCCCCCAAACTGCATGGAATGTAAATCACACCACCTTGCAAGGAGAGGGACCCTAATTTGCACTTAATCAAAGTCAGTTAGTTTTGTGTTGTTTACATGAAAAAAAAAAAAAAAACCCTATTCGTCTCAATTACGTGTATTATCTGTAAGAACTGCTGTTGCCATTGTCTTCTTAGTGCTGTACAAACAAAAAACAAGCGGGTCACCGTTCAGTGATCACTAATGTGAAAATACTGACCGGCAGCGCGGCCCTTGTGCAGGAGCTGGGGCAGTAATGCAGGTGAGCTTCACCCACACTGACCAAGCGTCCTTCTGCTGAAAAAGGAAACGAGATTTAAAGAACGTGCAGCTGTTTAAGAAGCAGCTTCCTTATTTTTTTTAGGTTATAATTTTCCTATAAATTGCATTTCTACAGAATCATTTGTTTTTTATAAACCTCACATGCTCCAGTTTATTGGGATGCTTTGGGGTCTTATACACTCAGATTACTGATCTGCTTTTTTCAAATTGCATACAGCTTCGGGACAGCTAAACAATATTTCTTATTCATTTTTTTGCACGGTGCACAGAAATGTGATCCATTAGGCACAGAATGATCCAATTATAAAACAAATCCAACTTTTTCTCTTGAGATTTAGATGCAATTGTTATTATTTGGATGATGTCTTGAACAGTGCTTCTCAACCCCAGTTCCTAGAGGACAGATTCTGAGTTAACCAGGTGCATAAAGTTAATTTATTTAAGAACATCATTTGTATTTTAACCTGATTCAGGCAGAATACCTTCCACAGACGGGTCTCAGGTCTCATAGACTGGGAGTGCTGGATTGTAAGGGCTGCACCAGAGCTGATTGAGGTCTAGTTAAAACAGGACCTGGGACCAGCCACACTACTCTGCAACACAGGGCTTTAATCCAGTACCTGGTTAGAATCCAGCTAGAGGTCGAACACATTAAGAGTTACACAATTACCCACAATACTGTCATTAATTGGATTCAATAACGCAATACTGGAGTGTAATTCAAAACCATTTAGGTTTTTAATTCACAACAAATGGCACAGAACTCAAATCTGACAGCGCCGTTCGAGATGAGCAGGAATCTGTGAGGTTCATATGGGTTCAAACAGAGTTCAGCCACCCCAGTCAGTGTGCTTCAGTCCAGATCCTTGTCATCCCCTTCTTTCTCATCGCTGAGGCCAAGTGAAAATGGATAGTGTCTCCCTGGCAGAATGAGAGACTGTGTGAAAACGGCCTGGCTTGTACATTTCTACTCTCCAGCAGGAAAGCTTTCAAACAGAGCAGGGGCTGCTGCTGCTGTTCAGCCAGTGCCTCATTTTAATTTTCACTGAAATCGGTGGGAAGAGTCCCAGAGCCTGACCTAGAACAGGAAGAGGCCTGTGTTCCTCGCTCTACAGTCCCAGGGGAAACGCGCCTGGCAGAACATTCCCACCCCCCTCCACACACCAGGTTTGCTTTGGGATTCTCCCACACTTCCCAAGCAGGATCCAAGTGCTTTTTCAAAGACAGAGTCTGACATTCTCTTGTTAAAAAGATGCTAATGCATTTCAATAAACAATTGCTAAGCTTGAAGAGAAAGTTGTACAAAGTATTGTTACCTTTAAATCTAACAATCGTTTGGTTGTTTGTAGCTTATTGATCCCAGAATCTCATCAGACAGCTTCTTGAAGGATCCTAGGGTGTCATCTTCAACAACATTACTGGGGAGTTGGTTACAGACTCCCACAATTCTCTGTGTAAAAAAAGTGCCTCCTATTTTATGTTATGAATGCCACTTTATCTAATTTCCATTTGTGACCCCTGGTACTTGTTTATTTTTTCAGGTCGAATAAGTCCCCTGGGTCGATATTGTCAATACCTTTTAGAATTCTGAATGCTGAGTCGTCTTCTTTGATATCTGCATTTAGGGACTGGCCAGTCCAATTAGGGGAGGGTGGTCACTCTATTTGGCGATGTGTTTGAATGTGTGCATGTATACAGGACAGGACAGCAGAGGAGGGAAAAAACAGTCATCCACTGCCTCCTGATATTATAAATCAGAGGTCTGAAAGAAAAGAAAAGCACAAGAGCTGTAAGTGTGGTCAGGTGCATATTGTCAGTCTAAACACGAATCACACGCCTGTCCTTTAATGGTTTGGGATGCACAGCAAGATGAGAATCCTGATCCTCTAGTGTAAAAGCACCACGGTTTAAGAAACACAACACTGGATCAGAAAGCACTTCCCTGCAGCTGCACGATGCATGGGCACCACACTGATAGGGGTGTGTGAATTTGTTACACAGGTGGAGATTTAAATCAAACAATTGCTAACACAGACATTCAATTAGCAATGTACCTTTCTGAAGATGACAAAACAGCTAAAACACGCTGTGATTAAGATTAACACACCTGCGCAGGATGCCCTTATCCGTTTTCATTTAAACCACTTCCCCTACAACTCAGCACCACGTCGTCAGTGTTCGGAGCCTCCTGTTTGAAAGAGACAGACTCCTGCGCAGTCAGACCGTCAGGCTCAGATGCATATTGCCTGTGGTCTCCCCAGCAGAACGTCTCTCTCTCTCTCTAGTAATTAGCTGATGGTCGATGGAGAGAGAGGGCCTCAGTCCTTGGCTGCTTATTATAGCACTCAGTGCACTACCAGGTGAACAGCTGACTTGATAGGTATTACTAGTAATGGGAGCCCTGCCTGCAGCTCAGCCGTCAATGCTGTCCCATTAGAACAGGGTCTTGGGACCGCTGCACAAAGACAGGACTGCGTATCGAAAGTGAACACAGATACGCACACATCTTTTTCTTTTCTGTTTTTCCCCTCCAAAATGACCCAGATTTTCAGGCTGATGAGTAAGGGTAGCTTTGAGTCTGCCTACTTTCATCTAGTTTTGATTGAATTCTTTTAAGTAAATGTACACAAAACACAACTCGCTTGATTATTCTGCTGGAGATGCTCCACATAGGTCACCATGCATTGGGCATGGGTCCCCATGTGTATTAAGAAGTGTAATGCTTTCGTAGAGACTCAGGTATTATACATGGAAATGTGAGACTGTCTGTGAATACGATTCACAGAAAAATAAAAAAAATCATTTATTTCAACACTCTGTCTCTGTTTTCTATTAGAGGAAGTAGCGGTATTTTGCTTAGATAAAAAATCTATTAGATACATTTTCATCTCACGTAAATCAAAGCACTCCATCATGATCATGAGTGGGAATAAATGAGAAGAGGAAGAAAAAAAAAGCATTAGGAAAAAAAATGAAAGAAGCTGGGTGTGATTCACTCCTCACCAGATTCCGGTACCAGCCCTTTCTCACTGTGAAAAATGGACAGTTTGGCCCCAAGGATGTTGCTAAATGTGGCGAATTGACTAAACAAATGTTTGGTTCCCATGCTTTCTTATTTATCCTCTGCTATTTTAAAACTCCCTCCGTTCCCTGGGCCCCGCGATGCCTGCCTCCCAGCCTGCCCTCTGGAACCCTGGGTTATGTGAAAATGCAAGAGAGTCTCTGTGTGCCAAGCAGGCTGGGACGTGGGTACAGACCAGACACTCCCTGGCCTGTCAAGTGACATTTTCTTGACGTACTGTGTGGTCACAGAGGAGAGATCAGGGGGCCTGAACGAGGGCCAAGCCTTGCACTTCTGCTTCCTGACCTGGCAGACATTCAGAGGGACCCTGCTAAGTGCTATTTCCTATATACACTAGCTTTTCATAACAATCTCACCACATTGCTTTCCTCTACAAACTGACTTGATCCAGAGCTGCTGCTGCTGCTGCTTCTCTCCTTCTCCCTTAATCTGCACAGGCTGCATTTGGAAGCCATCAGAAACTGAAACTCTAAACAAACCTTATTAATGTGTTGTAATCTGGCCCCGAAAGCCAGATGAAAAGAAGAGCTTTTATTCTTGCAGCTCACATTATAAAATGGCTTTTAAAAAGACCACATTTCTTTTTTTTTTGTTTTTTTTCTTTTGGTTTTTTTGAGTCACCGCTCATAAACCTGCAGTTTTCGGAACATTGCTGAAGTGCCTTGTGTGTGCGCGTGCATGTGTGTGAGAAACACTGAAACATTTGAGGTTTTACACATTGCTTTGGATCAAAGATCTCAGTAATCTCAGCTGATAATTGTACGATTATCTTTAGAGTACTTGTAAACTGGACACTAAGAGGCTGTTTTAATACAGGTGGCTATCTAGGAAAAACTCAGTCGCTTAGCCATTAAAGGATTTTTTTTCTTTCTCTAAAAGGCTGAGGTGGGGGTGGGGGTGGGGGGGTTAAACATGTATAAATAAATCTTGGGTAACAGAACGCTTTAGGTGGTCCTAGAAGGGAGACTGTCAAAGTAAAACTGTTTAATCTTCAAAGAGAAATGATTCACTACTATTGCATGTAAACTCTTTGTAACACCTACGCTTGGGATGAGGTCATTCACGAAGGCCATGCTGCAGAGGAGAGATAAAGTCACACAGTGTGTAGGATGGAGTGAGTCTAGGTGATCACACAGTGTGTAGGATGGAGTCAGTCCAGGTGATCACACAGTGTGTAGGATGGAGTCAGTCCAGGTGATCACACAGTGTGTGGAGTGAGTAGGTGTGTAGGATGGAGTGAGTCCAGGTGATCACACAGTGTGTAGGATGGAGTGAGTCCAGGTGATCACACAGTGTGTAGGATGGAGTGAGTCCAGGTGATCACACAGTGTGTAGGATGGAGTGTCCAGGTGATCACACAGTGTGTAGGATGGAGTCCAGGTGATCACACAGTGTGTAGGATGGAGTGAGTCCAGGTGATCACACAGTGTGTAGGATGGAGTGAGTCCAGGTGATCACACAGTGTGTAGGATGGAGTGAGTCCAGGTGATCACACAGTGTGTAGGATGGAGTGAGTCCAGGTGATCACACAGTGTGTAGGATGGAGTCAGTCCAGGTGATCACACAGTGTGTAGGATGGAGTGAGTCCAGGTGATCACACAGTGTGTAGGATAGAGTCAAGTCTAGGTGATCCCACTGGATTTCAGCAGGGGTAAGATCTGACTGGGCTGCTCAGGGTGCTGGACTCATTCCCGTGTCTCTGGATCCGACTCTGGACTGCGCATTGATTCTGCAGTTCCTGCAACAATCTAGCTGATTTAATCATACACAATCCAAAAGGCACTAAAGCACTCACCATACATTAGGAATGCTGCCCCAGAGTCTCACACAAGTGCTCTCCTCCTCCTCCTCCACTGCTTCACTATTGTCTGGCGGGATTTGTCATGGTAATGCACCCTTCTGGAGAACATTACAAAGGTGAGCCTTAATTGTGAGCCTAGGTACCAAACAGCTGGACTTTAGTTCCGCTACATGAAAGAGCTTTATTCCAGGTTGAATACCCACTTTAGTCCATTTAAAACCTTTACAATAAATATTCTACCAGACAACACACGTTTTAATCTTTTTTGTATCCTACAAAAGTACCTCTCTGTTTAGATAAGGCCACCGTAAATGCTAGAAAATACCAGGCCACTGTTGTGATGCTGTCATGGACCAGACCTTCATTGTGTGAGCAATTAACGTAGACTGAAGCACACATGGCAGCCAACACAAGCAGTGCACTCGTTTGCAGCAATGGGACGGACTGGGGTTACATGTGTAGCTCTTCTACCGTCTTTGCACAAGCAAGGGTTACAAGATTGGCATGTGCTTGAAAAAAGCTTAAATTGTCATTTTACAACATTGTTTGTTTACCTAATTGCACTAGGGGCCTGCTGAAAGCCCAATTACCCAGAGTGCATGCAGTGAATACTACAATGGCACTGAGAGGGGTGTTACTCTACGAGAGTGCAACAAAACATGGACAATAGCCATTTGCTACTCATTAATTTCTTTCACAGAAGAGAACTTGAGCAGGGGTTCAGTACGTTGAATCTACCCCGTTAATGCTTAATGTCGGGGTCACTTTGGTCGCACCCCAAGGACTGCCCCCAGTCATTTCGAGATCTGATGACTCGAACATTTTTAGTGCAAATGTTTGTCTTTGTGTGATTCATTACAGTTCTAAATAATGCTCTGTATAAATAGAAGGGATTCTGTGCCAGAAAGTTTGCCGCTCTTAATAAACTGCAAAGAAGAGCCTGTCTGCCAAAAACAACTGTGCAGAGAATACACAGGGCTGCAATTAAGAGGAGTTTAAAAAGCACACTACCATATCAAGTTAGTCTCTTCAGAATAGTAATTCTCAGGGAATCGCCACTGAAAGATACAGCGCTAATGCTAATATTAGAAGCTTTTTAAACAAGGACAAACTGCTTGAAATGCACCCACGATAACGTGAGGATCAACATTTACAAGGAAAAGAATAAAACTGGCCACTGGATTTCCGAGAGCGTTGGCTATTGTTCAACAAAGGAATGAAAAGAAATCTAAAACAAGACCCTGCCGACATCACAACAGCTAAGGATGCAGTCGGGAAGAAAGCCAATCTGTTTACGTGCTGCTTGCTGTTTAAATTCACCTCTGCTAAGGATGCAGTCGGGAAGAAAGCCAATCTGTTTACGTGCTGCTTGCTGTTTAAATTCACCTCTGCAGCCGTGACTCCAAACCCAGCTGCACAGTCTACATGCTGCTGCTTGCTGTTTAAATTCACCTCTGCAACCGTGACTCCAAACCCAGCTGCACAGTCTACATGCTGCTGCTTGCTGTTTAAATTCACCTCTGCAACCGTGACTCCAAACCCAGCTGCACAGTCTACATGCTGCTGCTTGCTGTTTAAATTCACCTCTGCAACCGTGACTCCAAACCCAGCTGCACAGTCTACATGCTGCTGCTTGCTGTTTAAATTCACCTCTGCAACCATGACTCCAAACCCAGCTGCACAGCCTACATGCTGCTGCTTGCTGTTTAAATTCACCTCTGCAACCGTGACTCCAAACCCAGCTGCACAGTCTACATGCTGCTGCTTGCTGTTTAAATTCACCTCTGCAGCCGTGACTCCAAACCCAGCTGCACAGTCTACATGCTGCTGCTTGCTGTTTAAATTCACCTTTGCAGCCATGACTCCAAACCCAGCTGCACAGCCTACATGCTGCTGCTTGCTGTTTAAATTCACCTCTGCAACCATGACTCCAAACCCAGCTGCACAGTCTACATGCTGCTGCTTGCTGTTTAAATTCACCTCTGCAGCTGTGACCCAAATCCAGCTGCACAGTCTACATGCTGCTTCCTGTGATGGATACAACCTGACATGTTGACATCCTCAGCAAACACCGGCCCCTTTCATTGAGCACATGCTCACAAAGCACTGGGCCACACAGATGGCTTCACTGAAACAGACGACTCTCGGATCCAAAAAGACTGAAAAACAACGTCTACAATATACTGCAATATTCCACCATCTGTCTCATTTACAGCCACAGCTTATTGGACAAAATCATAAAAAAAAAATTAAAAAGTCATCTTATCTACTAGAACCTCTTGTGTTTCTTTTAGTTGTGATAGTAAGCCCCCCTATAGGTTTGAAAACACTTTTGCCTTCTATTTCCTCAACCATTAAGTGTGAGGCCCAAGCGGTCCATCACAGCTCAGTCCTGACATTGATACAGCCCACCCTACACCCGCTACCCGGGGAGCTTGAGCAGCTGGACCTCAATCCAATCCCAGGATCCGATGATCACATTTCATTTCAACTCTTTTCTCATAATATTATTTAAAGAAATAATCTGCTCCTAAATTCTCTGGCCTCATATCAATTGCTCCTGCTGACAGATCTCTCCTGCCCAGTTAATTCACAGCAACACACTTATCTGTGAACTGGGAAAACTGATTCTCTCCCAATCAATAGGACTGCTGGGTACAAAAGATAGAAAAAGCTCTTGTAAATGGTGCCCTGTCTTGAGTGCCTGTACGCAGTGGAGAGAGATGACACGAGTTACCACCCTCGTCGGCAGAAATGCCCTGGGCCACAAGCCTCCTTCAGGCAGTTTCTATACTGCTGTATAAAGTAAAAAGCAGGGCAGAAAACAAATCTATTCTCTACATAGGTTTCCATTAGGAACTTTCATAGCTTTGGCTGTGAATGTGTGCACAGCGAATCTCGTTCGGAATATTATCTATTTATACCACAGAGAGTGCTGTGAGAGATTCCCAAGTGATAACAGCTGAGAGCGAGAGGGAGCGAGAGGCAGAGGGAGAGAGATTTGTTTTATTTCTGTCTGCTCATGCTGTTTCTCCTGAGACACCAGTGTTTGTACGGTTCGTCGGGCAGTTTTGTGGGCAGCCACATCGAGACGGTCATGTAGTTTGGGAACCGGATTGTGATTGGTGTACTGCCTGAGATGCCATCTTGAGAACGGGTTGCATTTAGAAGTTTGGAGAGAGTCGTGACGTGGAAACAATGGAACCGTATATAGACTTGTTTTCGGGGGGAGCTTCCTTTCCAGTAAATACACTAGAAATGTTTCCTCTTTCCAGGCTGTAGCCATTCTAAAGAGTGTATATATATTATTGGGCATTTCTTTTAAAGTTCATCCGCGTGCTAGAATATACATAGTTTCATTTTTTTTTTTTTTTGTTAAAGGGTCCCTGCCTAACAAACGGGGATACAACAGTAATTGTGGCATTCCGCTCTCATGATGTGCCAAGTTTTACTAACTGTAATTTAACTGCTCCGGTCACTGCATTCCAAGTTCTTGTTTGGATAATCAGCCTTTGTTTAAATATATAGAGAAAAGCACAGGCCAGTATTAACTAGAAGGCATGTCATGTAAGCTTATTACCCTGCGGCCCATAGCAGCAGCAGCAGCAGCAGCAGCAGCAGCGCTCACACAAGAGGAGGATTATTTTCCTAGTATTACTGTTACTGTAACAGATAATCAGTTCTTTTTCCCCTTCTCCCCTCATCAAGTCTTCCTTGGAAGTTCAAGTGAAGTGTAAAGGTGAAAAGGTCAAGACAGTTTCATGGCTAGGCTGTTAAAAAGGGGTCGACGAACACGGGGGTCTACCGCTAGCAGCATGTAGACACAAAACAGAGCAATTCAACTGCTACACTTTGTTTGTTAAAGCAGCATTTACAAGATTAAACTCCAAAACCTTTTCACAGCTTCATGCGTTTCATTTTTAAATCCCATGACAACCATTTGTTTTTTAAAGTACAGTATGCAAGAAATGGTAATCTTACAAATTTTATATATATATATATATATATATATATATATATATATATATATATATATATATATATATATATATATATATATATATACATAACATTCACGACTGTTGCTATGTGGTTGACGATCCCCACACAACCAACTGTTTGATGGGGTTGTGTGATCCCCATACACACATATATATATATCTACATGATCTATATATATATATATATATATATATATATATATATATATATCAGACACACATACACTGGGACAACTGGCACAAGGGTCTGCAAATATTTTCTTCAATAATCATTTCTGGCACGCTGTAGAATAAAACTGAAGAGCTCAGCACAGCAGCTAACCTGCTGGAGGAAGTAACTTTGCAGAAACACAGCCCCAGATGATCTGATTCAACAGCTTTGGCAACCTATACTGAATAATATATACAGCTATGGCCAAAAGTTATCATTTTAGGATTGAGACATATATGAAGTTTATTTTTTATTTAACTTCATGTTATCAAAGTGATATCGCAACAGTCTACCGGAAGCAGTACAGTATTTCATGTTAGGTTTCTAAAGGTCCCATTTCTCAATTATTGTCAGTTATTAGTTAAAGTATATGGAAAACTACAAAGAGGTATGTAATTCAATATGTGTTAACATTATGTTTCATTCGACTTTATGATGCAAAACTTTTGGCCACAGCTGTAAATGCATAAACTTTTTAATAGATGCGATTCATTCCCTGCTGTGCTGGTTTGAGGGCAGTCCTCTCTCTGTGGGTCCCTCTGTGTGTTTACATGGTAATTAATGAATTCTTTATCTTTACTACTCTTTGTGAAGTCGCAGCGGCAGTCCTCTGCTGGAAGACAGAGCATCCCACAGAGATGTGTTCCTGTTCTCTGACTTCAGATAACGGTTAGGTGCAGGAATGAGCTCATCTCAGCAAGCACCGCATTGTCCCATAAACAGTCAGGCAATCCCAGGGCACGGACACTTCAGATCACTTCAATCCATGTGCTTTCTTTTCTTATTATTCAAATTCATCAGCTTGATAGACTCCGTCGACTCAAAACACATAGCCGTGGAAACAAAAAAAAAAAAACAGCATTCAGAAGACTGAAACACTGCAAAAACAGTTTATACACTTCTGCGCTTCTAAACAAAAAAAATGACTAGTGAAGCCGAAGTGATAGTGATAGCTCCTGCAGAATCCATTAGCTATCTAGTCCTGTGAAGCAGTTTTTTAAGCAGACTTGCAGATGCGGAGGGTAAGGTTTCTCCAGAGGGACTGGAAGGTGTGAACACCCTACCGTTCCGACGCTGAGCTTGTACATCTGAACCCCCAGCACTCGGACTGCCCCGAACAAAAGAGCTTTTCCATTAGAACCACACTGCTGTACATGCAGCGGCTCGCTCTGTACAACTCCATGAACAAACTGGGCTTTCCACTGAACTAGACGTGAAACATCAAGAGGGAGACATTCTGAGCACGCAAATCAATGAATAATCTGCACTTCTGCACCAGTGAGTCAGCTGTGGAAATGGTGATGGTTCCCTGACTGGATAATCAAACTGGGGGCTTTATAACCCCCTCCTTGGGCTCCTGGGACACACCAAAGCTAACGAGCCGCGTCGAGCAAAAAAAAAAAAAAAACTCAATAGCAAAGAAAATGGGAAATATTTCATACGAATTGATCAAACATTCTTTCAGGGATTATAATGAAATCCCTTCAGTAAAATTAACAAGCATTGAGGCTTCAGTGCAAATATTCATTTGTTGTTAGTGCAAGTTCAGGGTTGCAATGTATTTATATAAGGATGACATGGTGAATATATTATGAATATATATGTTAACAGTAAAACACATTCAATATGTTGCTTAACTGTATCAATAAAGACTAAAACATACAAAGGAATTAACGTGACTCAGGGAAATTAGACTGCAAATACAGACGGGTCCACCTACCCAATAGATGTACAGAATTGTTTTTCCTCAATATCCCCTAAAGCAGCAGCACAGAGACCAGGGTTAAAGGCTGTTCCAGACATTTGTAAAAACACAGTAAACCCTGTCAGATTAACACCTCTTCACTTTAAAATGAATTTAAATCCTTTTCTGTGGAAATTCAGCTCAAACATTTTTGCAGCTCTGTATTTTTTCGTGCATAATCCCGTCGGATGGATTATAATCGTTTCATTTACAGAAAACATGTTCAACTTTTTTTTGTTTTTAAAAGCCCATAAATTTGACTGCAGGGCTCAGAGAGTTAATGACCAGCTCATAAAACAGAAATCCCAGGGTCAAGACTGCAACACCCAATGAGAAGCACGTGGGGCTTCGCGTGCTGCGAGCGTTTCCCAGGGCGCCGAGCTGCAGTCGGTGGGGGGGTGGTACAGTGTGCTGCTGCTGAAGGCACAAAGGAGCAGAAAGGCTTCTCATTTCCATTCGGCGTAATCAATAGCGCACCACAAGCAGATTTCACTTGCACCTGTGCTTGTTTCGAGATCACTAAATCATCTGGATTTGTGAAGCAGCTCCAATATTAAGATACTGCAAGATACTCTGCCACTACTGATTTCATCTTTTTAGAAGCAATAAATGTACAAATTGCAAATGAAATACAAAGCTTCTCACCCATACATGTGTTGAATTGTTCTAAGCAAGGCTACAGGACAAGTGTCAATGGAAATCAGCAATGGTACATCCACAGATCTTCTTTAGCATCTTCCTACACTCTGCTTTATTGCACAGCGTCCAACAGTGTACAGCAATCCCAGTGAATTCCCCCAGGGGAAAGCAGCAAGTCCAGTGAGCCCCTGCGGAGCGTGCGCCTGTCTCCTGAGGAGTTCAGCTCACCCCCTGGCCTGCACAACTTGTCAGCACAGAACGAGAATGGCAGGCAAGCTGCAAGACTGGAGCCTGGGGTGTGAGCTGCTTCTAATTAGAAGAACCGTCCGCTCGCTTCAACACAGACAGCAGCTACATTACCAGCACCACGGCCGCTCTGTCTGCACGTGCCTAATGAAGCTGTGAAAGGGCAGCGCTGTGCATTGTGTTTACATTCACGTACTGTTGATAATGCGTTAATCAGCTCATAAAACAAGAGCTTTGCATCTTTTCTTTTCATGGCACAAAATTCCTCAAAATGCTGAAAAAATGTGAATTGAAATAAGCCCAAAGCTTGAAGTTACCTTTGCATTGCTGTATAAATTGCCATGTAATACCTTCAACAGAAAAGCTGCTTCCCCCAAGTAAAAAAAACAAAAAAAAACAGCAACTCCCAGAATCCCATGGGGCTAGCCAGAAGCGTTATTTGTTTAATTGCTTTGGGAAAGGCAATATTTCAGTCATGTGCAATGTTAGCAATTAAAAAAAAATCCAATTGTATGGTGCCATATAAAAAAGGAGGGTTACTGTATATATAGGAAAGGTATTTGCAATCTTCATAAATTAGCTCTCAGCAACTAAACAATGTCCTACAAGCATGCAGCGTGACAGCATGGTGCTTACACACAACAAAATGAAAAACACGAAGCGGTCAGGCAAGGCTGATTCAGATTCCAGTTTGCACAGCATTTCAGACTGAACTGAAGACAAAGTATCCAACATAATGTACATTAATGATCAACTTACTGGACTGCACAGCCCAATCATTAAACTATAAATAACAAACAAACAAATAATAAAGAATGTCCCAAAAATCTTGTCTTTTTCTGACACTTTTTAGTTGTATTTCTGAATACAACACGATGGCAGCATGTTATTTAACAATGTATAAGAGATGACCCGGCTGAGGCGCTTAAAATTTAAAAGTGGAGAAACAGAGTTTGCACAGGATATGCGCTAAAAATAAACACACAGGGATCCAACTTGAGAAAATAACAGACTGTAAAAGGCTTCTGCTAGAAGCTGAAGAGGTTCCTAAAAGCAGAGCTCAGACCACTTCACATACACCATATGATTAATAAAAAAGAACTGTAATATTAATACCAACATTACCATCGTCAGTCAGTACATGCTACTATCTTCAAACACCTATGATAATGCCACTCACATTCGTGACTTGTTTTCATACTGCTATATAAAATACAAGGGCATAAAAACCAAAAAAGTATGAAAGCATAAAGCCACAAGAGTTTGAGTTTAACAAACAATTCAGCTATATATCCTCTATTGGCCTTGTCTGAAGTCTGGACTAGCTTTGAATTGAGAAAGCTGGCAAGTGTGGCCGAATCCCTCAGAGACAGGGCAGCCAATCAACGCACAGGAGATGGTGTCAGCGGAAGGATGTAAACTTTAATGAGCCTTTCCAGTTTGATGAAAGGGGCGTCTGAACATTCCGCACGTGTCCTCTCAATAAAAGGACACCACTATTTGAGCAATTTCAGCTGAAATGGACAGCTGAAAGCAATCACCCCAAGCTCACACAGGTCTGAACGAGAGAGACAGACTTGGGGTCTCTATATAACCTGTTGATGAGGCAGGTCAATAAGCCAGTGCACCACTGTGCTGAGCAGCTTCACTGCCACCATCAAGATCTGCTTTAAACCAACACTCAGGCTTTACTAGTTAAGAAAGGGTCCTCCTCATTGAATCCCCCTGTGTCAAAGGAAGCAGCGTGATTGAAAGTGATCACAGGGGGTCCCCAGCGGCTCCTCCAGCGAAGTGCAGGGTGAGACTCATGGTCAGGAACTTG
This sequence comes from Polyodon spathula, assembly GCF_017654505.1. Taxonomy (NCBI): domain Eukaryota; kingdom Metazoa; phylum Chordata; class Actinopteri; order Acipenseriformes; family Polyodontidae; genus Polyodon; species Polyodon spathula. Next base: position 204,258 of record NC_054574.1, on the reverse strand, counting down.
GCGATTCAAATCCTGCTCATGCAGAGCTGTGGATCTTCGCTGGGGGTTCACAGGCAATGCTGCTTTGGACTGCCATTCACATTGCAAAGTGGGTTTAAAAGAAAGGGGAGTATAACTGATACAAATTGATTTAAAAACCTGGATACACCTCTTTTTACTGTGAAAAGGGGGATTTCATTCCACTGTAGGTAACAATGCCAGCACGTGTTTCACAGTATAATTCCACCTCCACTAGTCAGCCCTCCTAATGCACGGCCTGCTGTCTATTATTGTTTGGATCACCAAGGCAAACTTTCACAAGTCCAGTGTCTGCAAGGGAAGCAGTGGGGACGACGCCAAGATGAAAGCAAATGACTAGGAGATGATACCAATTTCCTTCAAAATTACCAAACTGCAGAGTTCATGGGGGTTTGAACTGTTCGCGTCTCAGCTGCACACACTGATTGCTTTCATTCCTAATCAAGGATGATGAATATTCTTGAAGCCAGGGAAAGCAAAACGAAGTCTGATATGTTCTATCCGGTAGCTCTTCGTTTAATAAGGTTTCTGTTAGAAATGCTTTACATGTGACTATAATAAAACAATAAATGCATGAACCACTTACATCCAATTTTCTAGTTAAATATGTAATAAGCCCTATTATTTTACTACCAACGGAGAAGTGAACTTTTTTTTTCTTTCGCTCTCAGAGCTGAAAAAAGGTCGGAATATTTTCCTTTTTAAAAAGCCAGGGTGTTTAAACACTTCATGGTCAAATAGCAACAGCAAAGTGTGCCAAGAGCGCACACTGATCTGGAATTCATGCATTCATTCTCGGGACGCAGGGGTCCTTTCGGGGTCACCCACAAGGGTCTATGAAATAATAACTCAAACCGGCTTCAAGCAGAAAATGTTAATCTTTAGCTTTGTGACCTGCTAAAAAACAACTAGAACTACCTTTCACTGCCAGCCCTACAGGAGATGTGTTTCTGAGGCTGCAGCTGGGTTGAAGGTACGATGAAAACACAAGATATGCATTTTAAATATAAAAAATATAAAAAAATTATAAATTATAAAAAAATATATAAATTATTACAGGATTTATGCTCATATGGAATTATGCTATTCGGCACGGCAGCAAATTGCCATTCACAAATAATTGAAGTTACAGCACGTGCTCTGCCAATACCAAAGACAGCGAACTACACCCCAGAATAAGAAAAGTAATACAGGGAAGAGGCTCAGAAGGAGTGAAAGGACTGCAGAGCATATCTGGGGCAACAAAAGCAGGAAGCCCTCAGTGGGCCCAGCTAATGATACAGCTGCAGGACCTCATTAGGTTAATAGTTTGGACAGTTCTGCCTGACCCTTGCCTGTCCCTCTGGCAGATCCATGTGACAACACAAGCCGACAACACTTTCCGCTCTTTCTCATTCACTGGAGGAACTGTGCTGCCAAAACTGCTCTTAAAATAAGACACAAGACCAGTTAGGCTGAGCCCAGGCGCCTGTGCGGTCCTGCCTCGGGGCTACCTTAAGGGAAACCTATTGTATCGGAACAATCTCCCTTATTCAGCTCTTTGTGCTGCTAAATTGTGCTGATGAGATTGCCCAGCAGCTTCAAGCTGTATCACAAGACTGCTACTCAATACACAATAGGAAACCACATTCAGGCTAGAAGCAAAAGTCTGCTGGATACTGTGTTGCAAAGGGGTCGGACTAACCTGACTTGCTATTCTTTAAGTAACAGCTCCAGCTTTTAAATCATGAATCACAAATTCAAAGAGCACAGTGCTGCCCTGCACCTCGGAGGACACAGCCCGTCAAGCTGTGGTTTATTGTTCTGTGGTATTAATAAAAGATGACATGCACAGCTTTCTACATTGAGGGTTGTTGTCATGGGATCGTGTCAGGTCTTCTAATCCACACTGGTTCACAAGCTCTCCCAGGGCTTTCCAATGGAGAACATGCTCTCTGCTGGCACTCCACTCAGCCTGTGTTACAGTCGGCTCGCTAATGCAGAAGTGGCAAGCGTGACGAGATTCTTTCAGTCACTTGGAATGGGAGTGCGGAGCTTACTCGTTAGTAAATGTGATAAAAGCATTCCTCAGGTCTCCTGTATAATCTAATGTCAGAGCGACACAGACTTCTCATCAGCAAGACCAAAAGCTGGATATGATATCATGACCATTATGTAATGGCTTTCATTATTTATTTATTTATATTTTTTTAACCTAGAAAAAAAAAAAAAAATCAGAATTCCTTCTAGTAAATGGCACTGTCGGTTCCCTAATGGCTGGAGCTCAGATCTCTCAAGAGTCACCAATACCCGACACATCTGGCATATACACTACAGCACATAACTGCTCAATTGATTATGCAGCTAGCATCCCTGACATGTTCTGCAGTATATAAAAGCTGCATCTCCCTGTTGCAAGTCAGTTTCAGACTGCAGATCTGGCAGACCACTGATCGCGGGAGTTTTGTTGTCAGGAAATGATGTGTCCAAGACCACCCAAATATTCACAAATAAAAGCCCCAAAGTAATTGTCCAGCCTGGAGAACACATTTAACTGAAGATTCCCATTCCACAACTGGCAATCATTCAGCATCCCTCCATAACCACTGCAATACCTGGCATACTCGGCACACACCTGTATTCAGCATCCCTCCATAACCACTGCAATACCTGGCATACTCGGCACACACCTGTATTCAGCATCCCTCCATAACCACTGCAATACCTGGCATACTCGGCACACACCTGTATTCAGCATCCCTCCATAACCACTGCAATACCTGGCATACTCGGCACACACCTGTATTCAGCATCCCTCCATAACCACTGCAATACCTGGCATACTCGGCACACATCTGTGCTCACGTTGACCATACAACCAAATAACAGCGCCAATGCCTCAAAATCACAGAACAACTTTTAATGTGATTTCATTCATTTCAATTTCACACCTGGAAACAGAGCTAGAAGGGGCTGGTCACTGTTGAAACCACTCTGGATCTCCCCAGCAGTGCTACCTCCCCAACCACACGAGCAGCAGCAGAAGCAGCAGCAGCAGCTGGATGAGAAAAGGAGGGCATGTCAGCTCCGATCAGCAGGAAAGGGTTTTCACGGCAGTTGTTTCCAAACCTCCAAGGAGCTGCAGAGGCTGCCCATTAAAACTCTGTTAAAACACTTCTGATGTTGTCAGCAGTGGAGAGCTGAAAGAGCGGCCGATCGCTGAGAGCCGATCTGCCTCGAGCAGTGCAGTACTGCTGTCAATAATATGACCAAAAAGGTGCAAGATAAGCAACAACCTAATTTCTACATCAAAACTGCATCGACTCCCCAGGCTGGATTAAAGATGTGGGGAAGAACACGAGAGCCACATGCTGCTCCTGAGGATGTACTTCACTGCTGACCCTTTTAAAATCCTTTCAAAATTCCCATCTTACACTGTGCTGGGTTACAAACACAGCTCGCGCTTTCAAACACCCAGCCTCTGGCTGAATTACACTGCCAGCACTTACCTGGATAATAGAGCTTCTTTTAATGCACACAGCCAGGGTTGAGGAAAAGTTTTCTGTTAATAAAAAAAAGGAAGAAGGTGCACTTAATGTGCATAACTATAATGTATTCATCATTCCAGAAAATATTTATTAGCTAGACAGATTGATAGTAACGTTATATGTATTTACACGCACACAGATTGCCTCTATTTGTGAATAAGCTCAAACAGAGACATTTCACAACCATTTCACTTGAAAAAAATACTGAAATCACGGTTTACCGCGATTAGAAATGGGTATATATTGTCTGAATTGACATTTTTTTACATTAAAACGTATCTGAATGTTCCTCAGTCTTGTACCATGTGGTACTGTCCTCGGATGGGGTGTCCTGATTGGTGCAGGAATGTTCCACGGTCTCCAATACAGTTTAAAACGATTGTACATTTGACAGGATGTAAATCTGATTAAATAAATCCTTTCTTTTGGACTCAGTTTCCTAAGCATTGCAAATATGGTTGGAAATGTTGAAAACTGCCGAAAGAAACCGCCAGACTTCTTCCTCTGCCAGTCTTTTCATTGTGTGTATAATGTAAATCAATAGCAGATCCAGCATAAAGTCAGTGATAACATGGAAACAATGCATATAAACGTATATAAAGGTATTGAAAAAAATAAAGAGCTTTAACACATGATTGAGTTTGAATGCGTGAATCCAAAATGATTCGCCTGGATGTTTTAGATTTTATTTTTTTGCTGGTAATATGTTAATCCTATAGAGAAGGAATGCGACATCATCTGAACTGTACATTATCTACACATTTCTATTACACTGGCAAACAAAAGCAAACTTGTTGGCCAAAAAGAAATGTGACGTTCTCAACACAAAGGGGTGCACAGACAGTAAGTTCTGCTGAAAGGAGATTTTAAACATGTCAAAAACAAGACATCCAAAGAGATAAATAACTTATTATTTGCATTAGACAAATGTCACCACATTTTAAGAGCATTTGGTTGAATGTTCTCCTCACACAGAAAATAAGTTTTGCTCAGTGCAGAGAGACCGTGCACTGGACTGTATTATTAATTCTGTTTTATGGGTGTAGAATCACGCAGCCCTTGTCCTTCAGGTTTAATGTTCCACAGAGTGATGATAAATACCAGGGGGAGATAAACAGTGTATAAAGACTGGGGGTGAGGATATTGAAATTATTGTAAATCACTAACAAGCAGATCATGAACGTGTAGATCATTCCATGCACTCTTCATTGTACTTGTTAAGAACCCCCGACACTTTAAATTCTTATTTTTGGCTGGGAAATGCAAATCAACCTGTTGCCATCGAGGGAATCTTCAGTGCTTCGTTGTGTCATTGTCCATCTTCTCAATCTTTAAAAGCAGGTCTAACTTACTCTCACGAGACTCTGCAACGCAGGCCAAACACAGCAAGGACTGTGCTGTGGCACACTGCAGGAATGGGCAGGAATGCACAAAACATTGGACTTGCTGTTGAGATATCCCCTCGCAATTATTTCCTATGGCAAATACCTAATTGGGGAATGGCCACACCTGTGATTGCTCGCAGGGACAGATTTAACCCCATCCCTGCCAACCTTACATTCCCATATACACACTATTTACAGCAGTAGGGCTCCTACCCTGCCACAGTGTTTTTTAAGCAAACACTTTTAGTTATAGGCATTAGAAACACCTTAACAAAACCAAGCTGTTGCCCCCATAGAGCATTCAGGGTTAAATTAAACAAAATTAAGCAGCCTCATGCTTATTACTGTGGTTAGAGAGGACAGATTGAGGCTCATGTCTCCAGTAGTGTCAACAGCGTTCTGGCAAGGCAGCAACAAAGCTAAGAAACCGACCACAACACTCAACACGTGAATGCTTATATACGAGGACTGCACTTCCTGTGGAGTTTACACATGGCTATACAGGTGTTACTAATCTTCTCGAGGTTGATATTGAGGTCTGTGGATTTGCTCTGAACAGGCATGTCCTGGAAACCCCGGTGCCATGTGTGCCTGCTGCTGAGATTAAGTTTAGTCACAGAAAATATGAAGAGAAAATCCACACTCTGCTGCTTAATACAAACTGACACGACGTCTCCAGTGAGGGAAAAACTTAGCATGTCAGGCAGGTCACAACAGGGCAAGCAGACGGTCAATAAAATATTCAATAAAGTGCTCCGATATCATGGATCTAACACCGTGGAAAAGGGCAGAAATCCTTTCATACTTTTCATGAGTAAATCATGCTTCTGCTGTCAATCCACGTTTTAATCAATCCTTTAAATGCTGAATGCATCTACCCCTGGAATTTAAAAAAAACAAAAAAAAAACTCAATTAAAACAGCTAAGCAATTACAACGTTTGGAGATTAGAGTCAAATTTCAGAAGTGTACTGTGACCCCTTCAAGGTCAAGCATGACACATTGTTATTTATAATACAACACGAAACAGTTTAAGAGACTGAACATTTTATTACAATCTGACACATTGGAGACCTCAGAAAGAGATGTTAAAATCCCAGTGTACTTGCATCCTAGGATACAGTGTGTTCTGCATTAGCAATGCTGTCTAATAGACAGGAACGCCCTATTCAGAGAATACATCCACTGCTATTCTATTTCTCCACCTCTGTCCTACAGGGAACAAGGACACAGATGCCTTTGCTCTAATAGTTTACAATTGGGAAGGTGTCTAGTGGTAGAAATAGCTGGATCTGCTGGGAAAGCAGATGAACTGCAGAAGGGCAGAGGGTCATGGAGCTTTCGCATACCTATGAATAAATGCATTTCAGTTTGTGCCGGGCGTACAAGCAGACTGAACTGAAGTAAATAATACTCGCTACAGATATTCACAGAAGTTACGGTAAGATTTGAAATAGCTGCTCCCTGCTTTAACATGTATGGAATCCCATTCACATGGGCTTGTTTCCTGAAATGAAGCTTACTGATAAACACTGATTGTGTATTTTGCACCTTATTTAATAATAATAATAATAATAATAATAATAATAATAATAATAATAATAATAATAATAATCTTTATATAGTGCCTTTCATAGTACGAGACTAGGGTGTGTGAACTATGCATCAGCTGCAGAGTCACTTACAACAACGTCTCACCCGAAAGACGGAGCACAAGGAGGTTCAGTGACTTGCTCAGGGTCACACAATGGGTCAGTGGCTGAGCTGGGATTTGAACCGGAGACCTCCTGGTTACAAGCCCGTTTCTTTAAGCACTGGACCACACAGCCTCCAATGTCAAAGTCTTCTACCACTACTGGAAATGCTTCTCTGTCCAGCTATCTGTATCAGCGCATTATTCCAGGAATGCCACTCAAGCTGAGAGACTAAAGTTGGCTTCTCCTACAATGGTGCATATTTTACATGATGCAAGCACTGATAGCATGTGCACTCCACAACAAAGGACACTTCTCTAACTGGGGGATATTGCTTGAATAGTTTGCGAGAAAGGGACGTTTGTTCTTTATTTGAACATTTGAAATAAGATTATTTAAAACAGCTATTCATTAACATCCAAAACATACCAATTTTTCAATGAAAATGGGTTTCTCACATTGCTGCACACCCACACAGCTGCTCCATGGAAACTCGAGTACTAAAATGAAAGTCGTAACCTCTTACTTTGGCCCTGAAACTAAGCAAACCTTTATAACTTGTTAAGTACCAGCATTTGTTTCCACTTATGTTATATTATCACGTTTTAAGACTTAATTTAGACAAGTCCTTTATTTAAACCACATATGTTTAAAAACAGAACGACTACAGACTGTGCAAGATGGTACTAACATTGTATATAAAAGTAATACAAAAAATACATCTTTATTGCGCTTTTTTTGCTTGAATCAACTGAAAACAAGTAGCCGACCAGTATATTTATGCAAATAATTAACCGCAGGGAAGTTTGTCAGTCACTTTCACTCACAGCAGGAGTTAAAAGGAAAATGCAATTCAAGTTTGTGCGAATGAATCTTACACATTTCCATTGTGTGATCAATACACTAACATTAACTTACTCGTAGAAAACTCCAAGTAATGGGCTTAGGCCAACGGAGGCCATCTCAATCTTTTGTGGGCTGGTGGAGAGCACTCCGACATCCGTGGATAAGAAAGGGACTTGAAGCTCAAGTGCAGTGATGTCATTGGAAAACGACTTGCAGGGACCTCTGTACTGAGGAAGTGTGCCATTGCCACACTTTCCTCTTAGAGTCATGTGCCATTTTTTAAAGTTTACTATACTGACCGAACTATATGCATGTAACATTCACACTAAAGACTGGGGGACCTAACTGTAGTATTTCTATCATATGTGAGCACATGGTAGAATGTGAATTCTCAAGCCTGTACTGTGCGTGCAGAGCGACAGCACATGCACAGTCTATGATGGAAGTGAAACATGTTATTGGGACATGCAGGGCAGCACCATCTGCTGCATGAGAAAAACACAACCAGTTTATAAGAGCACAACTAGCACTGCAAACTCAACCCAGCTAATTTACAGCATGCATGTATCCCCGATTAGCCTGAGAAATGCTGCCAGTGCGGTTCCTCTTCACATTGTAACAGGTGATTCCCTTTCCCTAAGCCCTTTCCTAATTATTGCATTTATTGAGGATGCAGAAGCAAAGGATCGCTAGTAGGCCTTAACTAGGAGCCTTCTGAAGAACACAGGCCGACACAGAAACAGGTTCTGATTTCATCACGACTAGCAGCTCTTCTCCACTTTTATTAAAATTTCACTTGAGAGCAGAATTAACAGGTCCTGACAATAAACGAACATGGAGTAAATAAATAAAATTTTTATAAATAATAAAAATAAATAAATAAATAAAGTTCTGAATCTAGTCTGAATACCCTGCAATCAAAATAAATGAATCTATGCAGAATGCGTTACTGCCCCTTAATGAAGTGGCCAGACTGGCCCGTGGAAATCTAGGGTTAACTGCAGGAACACCAGTCATGACTTCTTACTGAAAGGTCACTGGAGACCAGGGGAAGACATCTTGATAAGTCTTCAGGGAAAAAAGAAATAGAAAAGAAAAGCCCAAATGCTTCTCAGATGACAGATCCCTGAATTCCATCCCCTCGCCTACGAGATACGCTCCATTCTGCTAAACACTGAGGCTTTATGCTGGCTGTCCACACTAAGCCTGATGGTGATTAAAATGCTGGCAGAAAATAAAAACGGGCTATTCAAGGGACTGCCCTGAGGTCCTAATTTCAAATCATATTTTACAGCACTGCACAGGAACAATGGAGGCCCACTGTTCTGCGTATTCTTTTTGTCACTTTGGACAAAGGCAGCCCCTCAAACTCTCAAAGAACACTGGCCCCTCAGGACTCACAGCCATGCCAAGAATGGGCACAAACTACACAAAAACACATTTTAAAAACACATTCTGCACGCCCTTGACATCTGAGATAAACAGAGTCCACTTAAAATGATTCAATGTAATTCCTAAACAAAAAAAAACAAAACCCAATAATAATAATAATAATTAAACAGATGAAATGATGTAAAGAAGTACATTTGCATTACACGGTATATGTGTTTTAATTCATACCTCCCTGAGTCGATCTGTGATCTATTGACATCATTCAATGGAAGCAGGACACAGAAGAGTAGTCAAAGAAACCAATTGTCCAGATAATAGTGATAATTGAGTTTTATTAAAATAATGACCTCGCTGTGAATACAAAGGCATGCTATCAAAGGAATAAGAGCCCCTCAACCTTTTCTATGCTCTATATCATGGCCTGCAGAAAAGCGGCAACGTTCTGACATGTAGTCATGCTCACCACCAAAGACATCTGAAGCCCCGCTAAGTAGAGTGCTTTAATTACTAAGCTGTGCTGTGCATGAAGACCTCACAAGGTAGGCTTGTCCCTCCTCAGCACCCAGATGGTGAGGGCAAGCAGAGAGTCTCATCCCGGAGGCATCGTGGGTTCATGAGGAACGGCATGGGGCCATCATGCGGGATTCATTTCCTTCATGAGTGGAAGGCTGTCACCGCCCCCCAGGTCTGGACTGTATGGAACGACTGCCGATAACCCAATTAACCTTTTACCTCCCAAAACGGAACTTGCTGCTTTTCCAATCTGCTGGCAATTCCATAGACGTTTTTGGTGACCAGATAAACAGGATATGGGATATATAAACCAGCCAGGAGAAGCTACTTCCACCTCTAACCTTTTTATATATAATATATTAATAGAGAGGGCTGCAAATAAAATACTAGAAAAATGCTGCAGATTATTCTAAAACTACCTGCATGTACTGTATCGTTTTACTGCTGTATGAAGAGTGCCAAACATGCAAAGACAGCACAGCTGTACATTAACTGGAACAGAACTCGAAACAGGACCTCTGCTGCAATGTAAATAATGTACATGGATGATACAATGAAACAGCAGTGCCCCTATCTGTACATGAAGAGAGCCTTCTTTCACACAGACCCACTGCAGACCAAGCCAGTCCCCACGATGCAGTATCTTATTATTAAACAGAAGACAAGCAAGTGGACATGTGGGAATATAACAAAATGACATGAGAGAAACGACATGCACTGTACAATAAAAAGAGAAACAGCATGTACTGTACAATCAAAAGAGAAACGGCATGCACTGTACAATAAAAAGAGAAACGGCATGCACTGTACAATCAAGAGAGAAACGGCATGCACTGTACAATCAAGAGAGAAACGGCATGCACTACAATCAAAAGAGAAACGGCATGCACTACAATCAAAAGAGAAACGGCATGCACTGTACAATCAAGAGAGAAACGGCATGCACTGTACAATCAAGAGAGAAACGGCATGCACTACAATCAAAAGAGAAACGGCATGCACTGTACAATCAAAAGAGAAACGGCATGCACTGTACAATCAAGAGAGAAACGGCATGCACTGTACAATCAAGAGAGAAACGGCATGCACTACAATCAAAAGAGAAACGGCATGCACTACAATCAAAAGAGAAACGGCATGCACTGTACAATCAAAAGAGAAACGGCATGCACTGTACAATCAAAAGAGAAACGGCATGCACTACAATCAAAAGAGAAACGGCATGCACTACAATCAAAAGAGAAACGGCATGCACTGTACAATCAAAAGAGAAACGGCATGCACTACAATCAAAAGAGAAACGGCATGCACTGTACAATCAAAAGAGAAACGGCATGCACTGTACAATCAAGAGAGAAACGGCATGCACTGTACAATCAAGAGAGAAACGGCATGCACTACAATCAAAAGAGAAACGGCATGCACTACAATCAAAAGAGAAACGGCATGCACTACAATCAAAAGAGATTTTTTGGGAACATAAAATGGTATAAATAAATAAGAACTGTATTTGACTGACACAAAAGAATAAATTTGTTTTTGAGTGAATGATCTGCTAAAAAGAAACAGAAATTGACGTGCTGTTTCAGTGTTTAGATTTACTCATTTTATCCAGCTTAACGTCCCCTTTACAGTTTATCAAACACGGTTACATAAGAAATCGAAATGCAAACAGCCACACAGGGTGATAACGACTAACAGATATGTTAAGACTAACAAAGAGAGTGGCTTCGAGACATTTAACAAACCAAAAAACACAAACGAAAAAGGACAACAGGACTCTGTGCACCGTGTTCCAACACCCCTCACACAGTATAAAACCCTTTTAACATCATCGATTACTCCTAACTTACGGGTTAGATTACAACCAAGATTATAAAAACGAAATCAGCAGAAATATCACTGCTGCTGCGACCTAATGCCGCTGCCCTAGCAGCCTGTACAGAACCAACACTTTGTCTTTGGTGTTGTGTTACCCTATAAAAACTGTACGCAGCTTGCTGGAGGATGCACAGCATCATTAGCATGTGTATTTAATACACTCAACTGTTTCTTCAAGTTAAACTGGCATTGTAACTGCACAGTATTCAAATATAAATGGGATTGAAAGCCTCTGCTAAAATGAATATACAAACTAAATTCACCCTGTTTCCTCACATCTGTAATTGTTATGATGACTAATCTCCTAAGAGATTTAACTAGATGGTTTTACCAACAAACTAAAAATATAATGGAAAGGGCCTACTGTTTAAAAAAAAAAAAAAAAAAAAAAGGAAAAAGATAGGAGTGAGAACCCAGGGGAGTCGAGTGTTGTACAACGTGCTCCATTTAGCTTTCAGTTTACATTCTTTCAGGGATTCTGGCCTCTTTATTTTTGGAAATGTAACTGTTCTCTTTAGATTACAGTACAATAAATCTTACAGGATTGTTGTTCTGCACAAATAAACCGTTCAAAGTGTTGATGTAAAAATACAAGTTTGGAAGTGGGGAGAGAAAGTTTCCGGTGAAGCTGTAAACACATGCAGCACTGCTCAGGGAGAGTCCCATGTGCAGCGCAGGGTGAAGAAGGATACAGCAAACTTCAGAGCCGTTCCGTCGCCAGGAGCACAGCTGTTAATGGGTGTTCTCTTACAGCCTGGAAAGTCTATTCATTCATATTCACATTAGACATTGTTTGTCTTCATACTCTTGTCTGCCTGGCCAGAATCACCCCGAGTGACCCAGATAACGTTTTGTTTTAAAAGGAAATGCAAAGACCTCCGGTCCTTTCCATCGGGCGATCTTCCAACGCAATCCACTCCCAGTAGGGTTTATTTATTGCAGGGTTATGAGGGAAGCAGAAAAGCTGAGATATTGTGATTTTATGAGATGCATATTTCTGGTTTCATTTTACACATAGCCAAACGTCTCAATCTTTGCAGACTTTTTTTTTTTTTTTTTTTTTCATGAAGGCAAGCCAATTTCTAAAATAAGAATATGGCTGAGAAAACGCTCAAGATGGCTCACCTTCTAGCCTCTGTACCTTGCTTTTAACACACTTGTCTTGTGTATTCGGATGGGATGGCATAATTACAATCTTGCAGCTATTTCATATCTCATTAACTTATACATAATTTCGATTGCATTCTATCCAGAACTTACTGCAATGATAACTGATGCGTCACTAAAACACGGGTACCACCTAAACATAATTAAACAAACCAAAAAAGGAATAAAAAAGGCAAGAGTTAACCCAGTATTATCCATTTGAAGGGGAACACATTTGCGTCTATTATCTGTTCTGCAGCACTAAAGACTAACTGAACCAAGCGGCTGCATTGAGTCACATGCTCAAAGCTTCTTAAGAGCTCCACCTTAATTACTCTCCAATTAGAGTCACAAAGACAAGCTCTATGGGAGACTGCTGGCTCCATGAAGGCTCTGCGTTTTCAATCCCCCTCGAATGCTGCTGTGGAAGTCCAGGGGGGACAAAGGGGACCTCCGGGGGTTAAAGGTCACGCTCCGATGAAAGTCCACAAGGACATGCCTGGTGGGTTCTCGCAGTTTTAAATTACCTCGGTTTGCCAGTCCTATGGCGATAGGAAAGCAGATAGCATCACAAGGCAGACCCCAGCACAGTGAACAGCACGGTACACTCAGTGATCACAGCAGCAAGCTGAAATGAAGACGTCACACACCAATGTGCTTATACAAAAGGACATTCACACGCGCCTCTCTCTCTATAATACCTGTCAATAGAATAATTCACGATCTCCTTCTGAAAAACATTATAAAACCATTGCACCTTCTATTATATATCCAGCTATTATATATATATATATATATATAAAACTAGTTTAAACCATAAATAAACAAATAGCTTGGTCTTTTCTTACTATTCATAACATGGACTTTAAGAGAGAAACACTAAATATCACATTATTATTTTACATTTGAACTACAGCAATTCTTAATTATTGAGAGAGGAACAAAGTACATTATGTAAAACCTGCAGAATGAAATGACTGTATTAAACACTCTTCCTAATATTCCAGGGTTTGGCACAGACTGAACATTTTGCAGTATTCTTCAGGAATAACTAGGCAATGGTAACTAAGATTAATATATCAGAGGCAAAAGCTGGTAGTGGTAAAGTTTGGAAGTCTTTCCCAATGAATATCAGAACCTGTGTGTCAGCCTCCTTAATTTCAGTGTAAAGTGAGTCTGTGTTGGCATCAGTACACAGAAGAGATCTGTGACGTGCTGCCCTATGAAATGATTCCCACAGCTTCAAGGGATGCGTCTTTCTAACTAAAACCAAATCCAGATTCCCCTGCAAGAATGTGTACGTTCTGTTAACACTCGCAGCTTTACATTTGAAAGGCTCCGAATGTAACAGAATCTTCACAATACCATGGAAATGTAACCCTTTGCTAAGCTGGATGTGTCTTTAACATCAGACACCTTGTTTGACGACCCAACTTTTGTGCATTCGGGAGAGACTTAAGCAATATGGGAAAAAAAATGAATTATTCATGCGTCTGCAGAACAAGTCGTTTTCAACCCAGCAAACAATACAGGACAATCATTACAGTACATGCTATAGCATGCATTCCAAATGTATTATTTTATCATGGACAGTTAACCAAATTACAAACAGCTTCTCTGCATGGCTTATTCACTTTTAATCACCACACTGACCTATAGAAATACAATATGAAAATGTCCTCTTGTCCTATTCCCAATTGTAGAGCTAGACATCAAGTTTTGCCATTGGAAACACACACACACACACACACACACACACTGGGCATGAATATCAATAAATTCAATTGTTCCGTCTCGGAAGCGGCCCACTTTATTTGATTAAGCTGGGTGAAAAACAGAGCAGTCATGCTTGCTGCTTTTCTTCCTCTTTCCTTTCCTCCAATCTTTTCTGCTGCTAATGTGAATCGGAAGTCTAAGTGGAGCAGCCTGGCTAGCCCCGGCCTAACCCTCCCATCTGGAATGGGGCTAACCGGCCTTGGGGCTACTCCCAACCCTTCCCAGCTGCTGAGTTTGGGGTTTTGTTTTTGCGGGCTCGAGAAAGCATATTTTTCTAAATGATTGCCATATCCTCCAGCAGCTGCTGACCCTGCTCTCGTCCCTGATCGGGGCATGTTTTTCATTTTTATCAGCCCATACTGGAGCTGACCCCAGTGAAGCGAGCACGCTAACCCAACAGCTCTCTGTGTTAACACTGTGACAGTGGAGACAAAAGGTTCACAGTGCGCTCCAAGGGGGCCGGCGTTTCCCTTTGGGCTCCGTGAATTTGCCGATTTGCCACACTGTTGCGTGTCAGCTTCCTTTCTGCCATGCAGAGAGGTGAGGAGTTTCAAATTTGACATTTAATAACTGAAGCTGCCTCCTTCAAAGCAGCAGGTCACCTTAAACACAACCTGGTCTGCGCTCAGTGAAGAGAGAAAGGAGACAAACGTTGTCTCAGTGAGTCTTCCCAGCTCCATGGATTTCAGTGGAGTTAAAAAAATGTTTCAAAACTCACAAATCTTTGAAGAAACCAGATCGTTTTAATTATTTGCATTCATTGTACATTTTCTACACAGGCAACATTCTGTTATATATCCTTTGGACAGTTTCAGGAAACTCAAATTGTACCTTCAACTATTTCAAAAACCCAGCATGTAAAAAAAAAATAATAAAAACAATACCACAGCATTTAACAAGTTAATAGGAAAGAATATACAACCCTAGAATTATAATGACCTGATTATTATAATGTTTGTGTACATGTTAAAGAGCGCTCCCATTCATGCCACTACATTATAACTCATATTCAGCAGCAATGACACAGTGCAAAATAATGCCGTGTGAACCTCATTTAAAATGGTTCCATGTGCATTCATGTGAACAGCAGTGTGGCAGGCAGCGCAGGTAACAAGCAGTTTGGAATATCAAATATGCCAAATAACGCAGGCAGGAAACCCCTTTTTCTATCTACTCTTTTATTAAGTACACCATATTTACTCTTGTGTTAATACATAGAACATTTATGGTAATCTTATTTGACATTATCTTATTTGACAGGACACTGTCGCTATATAATGAATACATCAGAGTGAATGGAGATAAAATACAGACAGACACATTCAATCAGGTACAGTACAAAGCATGAACAAATACTTCATCAGTACTGCTCAGACACGGCACAACAGATGTTACCTATTGTGAACACGAATGTCCGAGATGCAAATAATGTAGCACTGCCCTTTGAATCCACGTCTCAGCATGACACGCATCTCAAGCCAATCAGTAACTCGGCATTATATATAAGTAGCCATTATTAGGATCAACCTTTAACCTGTTTAGGAGCCCATTGTAAATCGGAGGGTGTCTTCAGATAAGAAATGAGAAGCCCAAGTTGTTAATGTGTTTCTGCTGATGTCCTGATCCGAGAACAGAGATCACACTTAGTCTGTGCTGTTTACAAGAGAGACAGTCACCGAACTGTTAATGTAATTGACAATCAGATTATAATCTGTACTGTAAGGCCATGTGCTTGCCATCAATATTGTGCTCCTATGATAGTAATTATCTAGCTGACTATGGCTTAGACACAGGCCCCTGTAGTCATGACGATTAGCAACACTTCACTTTGCAGTACAGCCCACTTACAATACAGAATGCTTCATGCATTTTATTAAAGCTGTTCTGCTTGTAAACAGGCAACACTGCAACTCTAGATATAACCATTCCTCAAGTTACTGACTGTGAAAAGAATTTCTCTTCTAGGTGAACCTTAGGTCAGTACTGGCCAGGAGCTCTGTCTCTTAAAAGCAACGAGTTGTCAAGCAATCTGATCATATCGAAATGAGCTTTTCATACATCAATAAAAATACACAAGATAACATTCATTCAAAACATTGCTTGTACAATCACCCCAATGTGGGAATGTAGAACTGGGAAAGTTACAAACCAGGGTCAGTCTGTCCTTAAATCAGTTGTTTATTGTTCCCCCCACACAGCTCTACATGCTGGTCATTATTGCAAAAAAATAAACAAATAAAATGAAATCAATGGACAAGCTTTACTGGGTCCTTTGAAAGAACAGGTTACTTTAGGAATCGTCTCTATGAGTGTGCAATGAGACATCACTGAAACAAAAATGAAGGGATGGAAATGCATGCGAAAAAAATTAAATAAGGATGTTTTGGCAGATTGGTCTCCTTTAGGAAATACCTGTGGAGAGAACAAAACAATTAGTGTAACTGATTGATTGATTGATTACTTCTGTTATTCTTTCCAGCATGCAGTTTCAGTCCCTCGTGTTTGCAATGTATGTACCAGAGGATACATCTAAAATGAAGAACACACATCCAACACCACTAACAAACAAGGACATTACAACAGAATCACAACACTAGTGTCACGTGCATGAAACGGCCTGGAGCAGACTCCACTCAGTCTGATCTACCATTGAGAACCAGGACACGACATCATCATTATAACACTCTGGGACGGATTTCATAGCACTGCTTATAATTGAGACTACAAGGCAAACGAAACACCACTTCATACATCGTGGGATATGCACGCTGCAGCCTCGTCTTTATTTCTGTTTGTATTAAACCAAAAATATGTTTAAGTATTCATGTACTAATATGCAGGGGATTTGTACCTTCAAATTGAAATGATATCAACTGAAAACACATGTTCAGAAATGCATCACAGTGAACATTCTAATGGAACAACTTTCTTTGCAAATACTTGGCTCTGCTGTAGGATAATTCATTTTATGTGCAGCCGCTAAAGGAAAAAATACAGCCGATGGTTTTAAGTGAACTTCTGGCACCAGCAGACGCCCCTTTATTCAAGAAGCTCTGCCATGCATCATGGGTATGCCTTACAACACATCTTAAAACAGGAGTCTGCAGTACAGCAATCCTCCTTAATTATAAGCCAGCAATTCAGTGCTGAATTTTCTAGAGTAAAGAAGAAAATACTTTTCTACAGTAAAGAAGAAAATACTTTGTGTCCCTCTTTCATTATATCCCAATAAAAGGGATGCATCAAGCCACAGTGTAAACAGACCAAGAAGAAGCAGACAATGCGTCCAATCTGATACTGAGTAATAGGGGCTTTAACTGGGTTTCACAGGGTAATAGGGGGTTGGACTGGGTTTTACTGGGCAATATGTTTTTTTACTGGGTTTTATTGGGCAATAGGGTTTTGTTTTTTGCTGTGTTTTACTGGGCAATAGGGTTTTTTACTGGGTTTTACAAGATAATAGGGATTTTTGAGTGAGCTCCATGTTCAATGCGGATCTCTCGTTTGCCCATCTTAATTCAATTAAACGGAAATGAGGACAGTTTGACCGACAGATGAACCAGTTTTTTTTTCAGCTGAGGTTTATCATCCACAGTATCGGTCTGCTCCTGACTTCCAATCTCTGAGTACATTAAACTGCTCTAAAGAGGGCTGGATGGGCGTATTGTTCCTTTTTCTATACACATGTATTAAAAAAAAAAGTCTCTACTATTTGCAAACAGATTAGCAGTCCTGTTGACATGCTGGATGCACTCTTGTATTTTCAGGATCAATGTCTTGGAAAGAGAAGATTACAGGTTCTGCTAAAGCTTCGAGGCTTCAGAACAGATATCTTGTTCTTCTACACATCACATCCACAGCTGCCAACAACAGAGGATCTTTGTGTTTCCAATGCCTCAGGTAAGAATGTACCTTATTACAGAGAGTAGGAGAGCACTCCCCATTCAAAAGAGCAGAAGAGCACTCCCCATTCAAAGAGAGCAGAAGAGCACTCCCCATTCAAAAGAGAGCAAAAGAGCACTCCCCATTCAAAGAGCAGAAGAGCACTCCCCATTCAAAGCTGTTGGTGCTGAGAACCAGGTGATGCATGAATGCTTGGTTGGGGGAGGCCTGGACTCCAGTTGCTTCTTTAAAATTAAAAAAAAAAAATAAGACACACCCCAGCCTGGTAAACACACAGTGTGCTTGGGAGTGCGGACGTCATCCAGTTAAAAGATTGACAGTGGGGGAATGCCACCTTGTGCTGCCCTGCCATGCTGCCGTGTTAATGGCCTCACAACAGTATCCAGATCCCAGCCTTCTGCTTTTCTTTCTCACTGAATGATTTCCCTAAAGCCAGAGCTGGGCAGAATGCCACTAATGCAGCCGTGAACGTCCTGCTGTGTTCGGAGGGAGCGAGGAGGCTGAGGCTTACGAGGTAATCAAGCTTACAGATTGAGGCTCACTAGAGCTGCGAGCTCCACATAGCTCAGGGTGCTCATTAACTCTTCAGGGGCGAGGTGTCGGCACTCAATATGAACGCACAAGCAATACAGTTACAACTTCACTGTACTCTAACGAGAGCCGGGAAACAAATACGCGTTGTATTAGCAAATACATTCATAAGTGTCAACTGATAAATACATCAAACATTTCATAATAACCTTTAGGTGCTGACATTAAAAACAAGCACATCCATAGTCTAGAGACCTGAAGAGGGTTTAAGACGGAGGGGGCGTGCCAGCTTTTAGTAAAAGATGAATGCTACAATGAATGCCAATTAACTGTAGCTGGCTAAAGCTTATTATCATCATCATCATCATAATAATAACCACCTACTACTTTGGTTTAAAATGATTTATATATATATATATATATATATATATATATATATATATATATATATATATATATATATATATATATATATATATAAAATTAAAGATGAAACAGAAACTGTGAAGGGATGAAATCTTGTTTTCTCAGAGGGTGACAGAATGGGATTGTACTAGGACCATCCCAGAGACCTTTTCTAATGAATCCTTATTCCTCGCGGTACACGAGGGGTTAAGTCTCAGACGCATAACAGGGTCAGTGTAATATGGGTTTATTTTTTTTTCACAAAGCAAGTATAGACGCCTGATTAAAATGCAACAGCTGTTTATGGCGGCGCATTTTCCGCTAATTTAATGAAAAAGATTTGAAGATGCCTGCATCCTGATTTGCATAAAGCAGACACAGCACAGCGCTTCTGTTTTTAATCATCCCAGATTCCTACGTCACGTCCGCTGCTCCAGATCACAAAGAAAAGGGGCTGCATTCAAAGCTACGGCAAAAACTACACTTGAAAAACGGGATTGTTTTGAAAATTATATTTGTGTAGCTGCCCTTGATTTGTATTTCCTATTTCATTTTTTTGGTAGAGTATGCTTTATTTTAGTCTTCCATGTTTTATTAGTTTATTGAAGATGATGATAACCCCAGCCATGGTTTTTACACAATAGCACCCTGCATCCCCACTGGGACTCAAACACACACCATGTGCAAGGGCAGCAGATACCTGCAGAAGAGCGCACAGCGCAAGAACAGCGCCAGCATAACCACTGTCAACATGATCTCTGCCCAGCACTACCTCCTACTGTAATAAATAGTGACTTACAGAAAGGGTCCAAGTGACCCATAAATGCTCAACAATGAAGTGTGGTTTAAGAGGTCCTGGCCCTGTACTTATTCATATCAAGGGATCCAGTGACTGAGGTCAAAGCATTAACCAAGCTAATGGGGGTGATGTGTGAACCCCACTGGATGGATGACCCCTAGTCTGCAGCACTCTGCTCGTGAGCCTCTAATGTATTCCAGTACGCGTTGGTGAGCTTAATTTCCTGTGCACGGCTCACACTCGCATATTAATGAGTGCAACTGCATCTGTTTAACACACAGTACACAGTTCATAGGGAACAGGCACATGCACTTCAATATATAGAGCCAGGGCAACATTCGGTGCACCGGACAGGGCCAAGAAACAAGAATTACCAATCTGCTAGGCGAATGCACGTCTTTTCAGCACGTGAGCAAAAGGTCCGTTTATTACGTGCAGTAGTTTTTTTTGCTTGTTCCACAAGCTTGTTCAATCAAAAAAAAAAAAATCTGAAATGGTTTCCCATCAACCCTTAAGTTTGATCCTATTTGTTGATTTCCTTTATTTGAAGCATTGACTTTTCCTTTGGATAAGTAATACTGCGTTCCCAGATACTAGAAGCAAGCAGCTTTCCTGATTACATCGACGAGCCCCAGACTTCTGTTTTAACAAGCTGCAACTTTTGCGTCACAGTGTGCCGTGCCAGCCTGACAGACTATACGAGAGACACACTGCTCTGCAACACTGTCTGAAAGGAAACACTGAACGAGACAACTAGAGTAAAAAAAAAATCTAAAACACAATCCACTACTCAGAAACTGGAAACCCAAAACACGCAGAACACTCATGTCATCTAAAATGAGCACCACATTGAATGATGTTATTGCCACAGATTTCTTGATCTTCAGATCACTTACAGAAAAGTCATGAAATGCAGCTCGCGCCTGCATATCAAACAGCACTTTGTGAAGCTGCTTCAGAAATCTGCAGTGCAGATTATTGCTTGGGAATGTTTACTCCTGGTTTTTTTCACTCTCACTCTTTTGGCGTCAATAATCTCTAAAGATGCACCACGTTTCTGTAAATTAAATATGAGTCTCGTCCCCCAGTCCTGCCGAGTTATCCATGTGTAACAGCCCCAGCCTAGCAATTAGGCATCCGCTCAAAGGATCAGACAAAGACCATTTCTTTACATTTTTAATAAAACACCACAGCTGTTCCAGAGCTGTATTCAAAAGCATTCCTACACTAGTGTTAAGCTCAAGATAATGCAGTAGCACTGGAGTTCTAGCAGATTACTTCACAGTATAACCTGAAAATGACGCATGTGACCTGCTTTGGAACATACTGTACGGGGCAGAGATTCAGCTTCCTCGAAGATTTCAATTACAAAGCAGAATGATCGAGGGAGAGGTGTGAAGACTGGAACATACTGTATGGGACAGAGATTCAGCTTCCTCAAAGACTTCAATTACAAAGCAGAATGCTCAAGGGAGAGGTGTGGAGACTGGAACATACCGTACGAGGCAGAGATTCAGCTTCCTCGAAGATTTCAATTACAAAGCCCCCTGCAGATTTGCTTTAAAATGACAGAATGTGAACTCTAAGCAAGAAACCTGTGACATGAACACCTCAACAAATACACGTTCTAACAATACTGAGCTATCATGGAGAGGCCCCCCCCCCACCACCACCACCACCACACACATTATCATGCTCCTTAGAAACACAAAAGCATGACAGGGCCTTCACATTCCCCTCTCACATGTTACCAAGGCAGTGCCCAGATGCCTTATACTTGCCCAGTTGCATCCCCTAATAACAACAATGCATGACAGCCAGCTTTTCCACGGTGCATGTCCGTCTTAACAGATGGGCAAAAGGTACATCATGTGTGAATTGGGGAAAGGCATTTCTTAAGTCATAATGAACTGGCAACAAAAGCGTCATGCTGTTCATTCATATCTACAAAAAGAAGCTGAATTGAGTGAGAAATTGTTACCAGGCTCGTGTTGGTATCGCACTGGTATTGACTGTAAAAAGAATGGCTATATGTTAACCTACACTTCCCAGCTGTATGTGCATTACTGTATATACAGCTGATCTCAATGGGAAACTTTATATCTGGTATGCAAATTAAAGAAATAATGCCAATAATAATAGATAGACAGAGTGACACTAACTGAGGTCTCGTTTACAAGGGTGTCCCGGAGGCACAGCGCACCACGCAGTGCTGCAGTATCCTGAGCTAGTGATCAGGCAGGACCGCACATCGTTAAGATACTCATTTACGAAAGTTACTGGAGTAAAATGTGTGGGAACTGTGTCTGTGACCTTCCAGACAGCAGCTCTGAAATATGTAACTGTGTGTTCATGATGAAGGTGAGCCTCTCAGCAGAGTTTAATGAACTGAGAATGACCTTGCGCAATGATTCAGGGCCCTCCCCTTCACCAGCTCTCCGGTTTGATCTCTCAAGCACATCCCATGTGTTTTCCACTTGGGTTTTAGGTCTCAAGGATGTTGACAAGAACAGAAATCACTGACACCAATCCTAGTAGACAATGCGGGGGGTATAAAAGTGTCTGCTAAATGATGAACTCATAATTACTAATAAAGGCATGAAAGAAACAAACAATAGGAAACATACAAGGTCGACAATCTGTTGATTTCCAGGCAATGGAAAGCAATATAAATTAAAGAGCACATTTATATAGTATTGCATCAATTAGAAAATACAATGAAATCCAAACCTACAGTCTGGCTACAGTCAGTACAGTTGTTTTCTGTACAGACCTGAAAACACTATACAGCCAAAACATGAACTACTGACCATTTTTATCTTTACAGGATTTGGATGCACAATAAACCCAACCGTTACTCTTCTGCTTAATTTCAACCAGCAAACTGTAAATAGTGGGAAGTAGGCCTGACACAGACACAACCAGTGCAACTCTGCATCTTTGAAAGCTTTCCAGACGGCAGAGAAGTCATTAGTTGCACTTACTGTACATTTCATCTTTCACTGAGCCCAAATCATCTGGTGCCAAAAAAAAGTGATTTTTCTCTCTTAGTTCTGCGCCTGAACACTCGGGTTAGCAGAAGACAAACAGCATTGAACACTCAGATTACAGGATTATTCTGGAATACATCTGCTTCAATACCCAGGAGCACAATGCTGGTATAAATACCAAATCTCTTCCATTAAAGTCTATCTGTTACACAACAAGTGATGCATTGCAATTCAATAAGACAGTGGGCTTGAATCCCTTTAAATGGGATGTTTATCACTTCACAACCCTTTCAAGTCCTGTGATATCTCTGCTACTTTTTCATTGTAGGAGACTATTTTTTTTAAGTAGTTTATTTCAACAAGTGAAGTATTTCAATAAGTATTTACTGGAGAGACACTGATACGCACTTACTGTCACTCTACAGATTAACTTTCACTATGTAAGTACAGTACTCTAGAAACAAAATTAACTTTTCTTTTTTTTTTTTTTTTTTTTTTTACTTTTTTAATGTGGTTTAAAACTTCCAGCAAGGATATGAGCTAATTGCGGCTTTTGATGTTAGGTTTTTTTTTTTTTTTTTTTTTTAAAGACATGTTATTCTTCATAGTCTATAAAACATTTTAACTGCAAATCTCTCCTGCAATCATTACTGAAGTCTGCACAAAAAAGAGACCGTTCATCAAAGTCAGTGGAAATACAAGGTATTAATTACACTAAATGAAGAAATATGGCCATTTGGTTACATTTGTGGGTCAGAAACATTGTAATCTGTCCCTGCCAACCAGCTGCCTTTCTTTTAACCTCTGTGCATCTGTATCAGCAGCCAGAGAACATCAAAGTGCTGCAAGTGAGGAAAGCAGCAACCATCACGAAGAAGCCCCCTGCGGTACCAAGGTCAGGGCTCTGGATGAAACAGCAATGTTTAGAAATCAATTACAACATAGAGCCCAGCGTCAGCCAGGCAGGAGGCAGGCAGGGAGGGAGGCGGGCAGGGAGAGAGGGAGGGAGACAGAGGGAGGCAGGCAGGCAGAGAGGAGGCTAGGGATGAAGGGAGGGAGGGAGGCAGGCAATCAGAGTGCAATTATTGTACATTTTAATACAATTAAAATAAAACAAGGCATCTTATTAAATAAGATACAGAGCTCTGATTTAATATTAATTGACTGTAGTTTTAGCAACGGACGGTTCATGATACTAGCGGTGCATCAACATCAGGAAGCACAATACAATATATGTAACATGCAGGTTAATGCAATCAGAAGGAAGGAATGACAATTAAAAGGTATAATCCAGTAGAAATATAAAAAGGTTAGGAAAGCAATAGCCGTTTTAAAGCTTTTTTTATTAAAATAATATGTACACTCCTTAGTTCTCTATGAAAGCTTAGTGCACTGCAAGACAACAAACTAACTGTCAACTAAATCTTTTTTAAATGACTTAATGCTTAAATATCATTACTCTTGCCGTGCAGAACGACCAATAGCAATCCCTGGCTGGCAGCTGAATGGATGGGCCTCTTTTCTACTGAAGCACTTTAAAAAAGAAGGAAATACCCTCAATCAGGCAAGCGTCACACAAATCAAGATTTATAGCTGCAAAATCGAGCCTCAGAAACACTAAAGGTGAAAAAAACAAGGAGGCAGGCATAAATGAGAAAGGAAGAAAAGAAACTAAGAAAGGATCACTGAGGACGGAGCAGGTCTTGTTTGCTCAGCTCACGTCTGTGCACTCAAACCCGTAAATGCACTGCCGTGACACAGCAAGAACAAACACTAGAGCCACCCCAGTGAGAGCCACATCGGAGTCGGGAAATCAGAAACAGGGCTGGGGGGAGAGCAGCCACCTCACTGTATATGGAATGGAAAAGAGAATAAAATGACATTAAATATATTGTGTGTAAACATCGGAACTGCTGAGGTTATTAAACAGCCGTCAGTGTAGCGATATTACTGCTCTTAGTCACTACATAATAAAGAGGGGTTTGATGAGAATAATAGTAGCAGTAATAATAATAATAATAATAATAATAATAATAATAATAATAATAATAATAATAATAATAATAATAATAATAATAATAATGTGTTTTTTTGCTCTGTCATGTCCCAACCCAACACAGGAAAGTATGCTCAAACACTTAAGGATGGTGTTTAATAAGGCAGTTAATTATTAATGTAAAATTGATTTTTTTTATTTTTAATGAACAAATGCAATATTTTGAAGTAGAAGAAAAATAAAAATGAAAGAGAGAACACAACAACAAAACAAGGAGCAGAAGAAGTAAACAAACCCAAAACGCAGAAGAGGGTTCAAGCAGCAGCTATGGAAGTGCTATAGGAGGAGGGGGTTGGTAATGAGAATAGATGAATGAAGAAGAACAGTACAAGGTCTTCCCGCATCAAGGGAGTTGTTTCAGTAGAAACAGTGTCCGTTTGTGGCCGGTGATAATACTTTCCATTCAATAGAGTTTGCAGCTTGCTGATTCTTCTGATTGCAGGCTGGCGCCCTGCTGGCGAGCCTCTCCGCTGGAATGAAATCCACTGTATTCAGTTATAAATTATAATGCTCTATAAACAACACTCCCACTGGGAACAGAGAGAGAGAGAGAGAGAGACAGAGAGAGCAAGCTGCACAGTCCTGCACTGTTTAATGCTCTGCTCTTCGCAGTGTCTGCCGTGGACGCTGCCCCTGCTGTCATTTCTAAACTCTTTGATGTTGAGAGAGCAGAGAAAAAGGGAAGCGGGAGAGAAACTCGAGCCAAAGAGGAAAGAACTCAGGAGAACTTATTTAAAGAAAGACAGATAGAGAAAAAACAGAGAGTAATAAAAAACTAATTACTGATTGTTGAATCAGTGACTGCATGCGCAATACATAACTCAAACAAAATAATAATAATAATAATAATAATAATAATAATAATAATAATAATGCCCTCTGATAATGCTCTTCCAGCTTGATCTGTTAATTCTATATATATATATATATATATATATATATATATATATATATATATATATATATATATATATATATATATATATATAATCATTACCACTCAAGTTTCTATGCTTGCAACATTCCCAAACTCCTTTGCTCTGACCTACATATAAAAACACCACAGAACACTGGATCCCAAGCTGGGTGCATTCCAGAGTTTAGATCAGAATGTGGTAAACCTGCCCACACAGGTGGAACGTAGCTTTTCTGTTGGCTAAACAAACTCTTGGTAACAGTACTGGAGAGAGAGAGAGTGGACGGGATGCTAGTAGTATAATTGCAAGCATCTGTCTGCTAGCGTACAGTAAAAATAGCAGCAGCAATGGCTCCCACTAGCCAATCAGCCGCCCCCATGTTAACCTGTCAGCCGATCACAGATAGATTGTCTGAACAAACAGAATCACTGGTTGTTAGTAGGCTTCCCATTTGGACTGCTCGCTCCTTTTCTCTTCTCTCTCTCTCTCTCTCTCTCTCTAAAGGCCCACAGCATCTGCAAACACCTCATACACATCGGAACCCCGCAGTTCTACACTCTTGTTAAATTGTTACCACCTTTTCCAAAGCCCATCCTGACAATTAACAACACTGACCTCCACTTGAAAGAAAAACACAACTGGGGGTTTAACCTTGGTGCTCTGGGAGATTTGTTTTTGATTTTCACGAGACCTTCACCCACTCTCATGCTCCCTTTTATATGAATACATTGAACACAAGAGGAAAGGTTTTTCTTTCAGGGTAGGCCTGCTTTCCCTCTCCTTGGATTTCTGTTTTTGAAGGGCAGTTCATTTTTACCATGCCATTTCAACCCATGTTTGATAACCCTGGTAGAACTGAATCTTTAATGGCACATTACGTATTTTTTCCACATTTACTGCATGCTTTAAAATCATATACTGTGTTATATATATATATATATATATATATATATATATATATATTATATAGTCATCAAGCCAATAAAAAAGCTTTAAATAATGTATGTACCAATTTAGAATAAAACCCAGATATAGCAAGAATTCTAATACAATGCATCAATGAATTAAGATGAATCCTATTAAATGCATGCAGACATGCACTTAATAGGCAGCCATAAAGTAGCTTTAGTTAGGCTCCACATAGAGTTTAGTATATCAGCTTGGAGAGCCATCTATGATACAGGTCTACTGCTGCCTATGCTTTCCAGGTTAGACACTGCAAGAGGGACACTCGATCGGTTCCAC
This sequence comes from Polyodon spathula, assembly GCF_017654505.1. Taxonomy (NCBI): domain Eukaryota; kingdom Metazoa; phylum Chordata; class Actinopteri; order Acipenseriformes; family Polyodontidae; genus Polyodon; species Polyodon spathula. The sequence goes on along the minus strand of NC_054574.1, from coordinate 177,235 downwards.
TCCAATTCGCATAAGCAGGAGCCAGTCCAGGTTCATATCCAGTCCATATCCCAATGTCTCACCTCTGCAGTCTGCGCTATACTCTACATAATGGGATAGATTTGAGGGTCTGTTGCTGTGCGTTGCACAGTTCAGTGAACCCTGAACCCAGATTAGTAATCCGGCTGGATGTGTCTCTCTCCGTCTGTCTCTTGTCTTTCAGGGAGAGTGCAGTCAGTAGCGTGTGAAACCGTTTCTCTGCTCCTCCGAGCATCCTGCCGCAGCCCTGTGGTAGCCCCTGCAGCAGGGAAGGGGAGCTGGAGCAAATGCATTTGTGAAATCGGAGGGGATCTGATGAGCACACATTCACTCAGGCTGCTCCTTTCTGTAGCCGCCCTAGGATGTGAGCTGTCACTTTGCATAGCTGGTGATGAGTTGCAGAACTGTGGGTAAAGGTGAAGAGAGCACCAATAAAAGCGCTCCGAGAGACAGGTGCAAACCAGGGCAGTTTGATATGAGCTGCAGACACCTGACAGCTAGCTGCTTCCATTTCTAATAACCAGACGCAAAGCAGGTCGCAAGATTTCCATTTCTAATAACCAGACACAAAGTAGGTAGCAAGCACTCAGTTTCTCCTGGATCTATATAGATACTTCAAAAACAAGACAACAACAACATGATTGACAGATTTTCATGATTGCCTTTAAATATGCATTAAATTCATTGAGAAGGTTTGTCCTATAAAAAGTAATGGATGCTTTTGACAAAATCTTTAACCCGTGTGTGCTACCAAATAGAAGCACTGCACAGTAAATGCGTAATCATTTTTAAACCTGGCATTCAGTACTAACATTACAATGTACTGGAAGAAAACAAACCCATCTTTTAGAATGACCTACTATAAGCACTACTTTCATTCAATTGAATTACTGGCTTTAGCTTATTATACTGCGTTACCCAAATTTATTACAGTAGCTCCTGTTGATTTTGGTCAAAGATGAAACTTTTATACATTTTGCTATAAACTGAAGTATACTAACCCCTTTTAAAATGTAAAAGTTAACTGCAACAAAATCAGAAAAAAATAAGAACCTCATCACCATTTAACATTAAAACACTTGATCACAAGTTTAATTTTAACTCGTTTTTTCATAAATGCAACCATATGTTTGATATCAGAAACAATCTTTGTGGCTGGACTCCACTAATCAGGTGTCTAAACCTTATACATAAACACACACACACACACACACACACACACACACTCACGTGTGTGTTTGAAAAGAGGTATAACTGCACTGTACAAATTAAAACAAGTGAATATATAATTACATGCACACATCTATCTATCTATCTATAAAATGAAGAAACATTATTTTCTGAAGCATGCTCTCTTGTTTTTAGTGAACACAGCGCTATGTGACACAACACACTCCAGGCTGGACAGTGCCTGTGGCGCTGCACAAATCTTTTCAATATGGAGGTCAGTAACTTGCATCAAACTACTGTTCCCAGATCAGCTCCATATGCCTGATCACACTAAAAGGAAGATTTCGAGTCTAATGGTTTCAAACCATGTTTTGTCTGACGGCTCCTAATCCAGAACCGGAACCTCATGCTTAAAATAAACAAACAGTCACACAAGACTGTTTCTAACATCTTTTAACACTTCAAAAGAGGGACCCACAGTTAAAACAAAGAGGTGAGAAAATTAGACCACTTAGATAAAATATCCTCAAGGACAAAATACAGCAAATTGGCAGAATGTGTCAGAATTCGAGAGATTCAGGAGACGGAGGAGTAGCTAATGCTGGAATGCAACAAGCCAGATGTTTTTTGAGTTTTTTTGGTTCTTAAAAAAAAAAAAAAAAAAAAAAAAAAGTTTGAGAGCCGAATGTGAATCATTATTTGTTCTGACTTTTCAACTGTTTCAGGGAGTTAGTAACACATTTTTGTTCCCATGCTTGACATTTAAATAAAACCTGGGAATCTTTTTAAATGTAACGGCACACAACCACAGGACTTGCCACAGTTCTGATTCAAAGCCCTGACTTTAATTTGAACCTTTTGTTACACATTAAAGGAAGTCTGATTTCACTTTGTTTACAACGCAAACCACCCATATATCTAAAATACTGAAACAATACACCAGCCAATCTGATCTCCTTTAATCATCACATTCAATGAGACCCTAAGCCTCTCATACACGGCAGCCCCGTCCCAATCACCCGCAGAGTATTAAAAACGCTTGCTGTTAAGCTGGTTTGCAGACGATGATATGTTGAGATCCTCCAATCTGTCATGGGGTTTACTAAACCCTAAAAGCATGTAGAGGAGTCCTGCAGCTCTTCAAAATGGGAATGCGTAGAGTCCACGGGCCTCAATGAATGAAAACTACAGTCATGAACAAAACTAAGCATGTATTCGCAAGAATTTGATCTAGCATGCTCCCAACTATAAACACCATGCAACGCTGTGTTACATCCACACTGACACAATAGTAGAGCACAAGGCACTCATCACAGCCTCTTCAAGTACACTCGATCAGCAATGCAGAGGTACTGTGGTACTTGTCAACTGATGGAAGATGAATGCTAACTTTATGTTGAAAAAAATACTCAAGTTCAAAGTTTCCGAAACAAAAGTGGGGGAAAAAAAAAGATGGGGCTCGTCTGGCAAAGCAATTAAAAAAACTAAATAAAATTGCAATAATAATAATAATAATAATAATAATAATAATAATTTAAAAAGATCGGCAGCGCCTCTTTAAAATCTCACTGTCTTTGTCCTTGCACAACAAGACCACATGAAACTGGATTAAACTCTGGAATTTTGGGAAAGTTTCAAAGTAAGTTCAGACTGGTATGAAAAAAAAAAAAGTGCTCAGCATAGGCTAAAATAACAGTCTGGCCGAGCTGCCTTTGCAACATCTGTGTCCAATTACAAACTACATCCTAACTGAGTTTCTCAGTAACAAGAACAGTGCAAGCACGGCTGCAAGTTCAGCAGTGATGTCAAAGCCAGGTTACACATTTCAAAAGGCTCGAGCGATTTCATTCGCACCTGGCACACTGTGTAGGCGAGAGGAGTCTCGAAGATATTCTGAGATTCTCAGTGGGATGCTGCTTCCAAAACTGTGCTACATGCTGTGCAAGCCTGCTGCTAGAAACCGTACCAGTGCAACACTGAACACACAAGTACGCGGTTGCTTCAAAGAACAAAAACTGAACTAAAAAGATAAATGTGTAGGTTTATTTATTTATTTATTTTTTAACTGAGTTTTTACCCCGGTTCTTTTTCCAATTTGGAATGCCAAATTATATTATTTTTATCTCAGTTCACCGCTGCAACAACCACCTGCCCCACCCAACGCGACTCAGGGAACGGAGGCTGAAACATGCGTCCTCCGAAATGTGTTCCTGCCAATCTGTCATTTTTCGCCCTGCAGATCCACAACGAAGCCAACAGACCTATAGTGCTGGAGGACAAGACAGATCTGAATGGCTCCCCTGCAAACCCGCAGGTGCCCTATCAGCCACACTGGCGTGCCGACCTAAGCCCTCCCTACGCAGGCGGCGCTCGGCCAATTGTGCGACGCCCCCTAGGAACCCCCGGTCACGGTCAGCAGTGACATAGCCTGGATTCGAACCTGCGATCTCCAGGCTATAGGGTGCATCAATGTGTATGTTTAAAATTTATCTATTAGACAAAATGTGCACTATGACACATTTAGTCTTGAACAAATAAAAAATCATCTAAAACTTGACTGCCCCTGATAAGATTTCCCCAACGCATGTTAAACTGATCAGTCACCTCATTCACAAAGCCGGAGGGGTCCCTGTCTCAGGAAGCTGGTTAATGCGAGTTCACCTGGATTCTGTATCTTCAATGCCTTTTCTGGCAGGCTCTGATCATGCCCCATGCCCATGGGTATTGTACTGTACTCGCCCAATAGCAGGACTTGAGAATATCCCACACAGGAAAGTGCTGGAGCTGTAATGACTTGGCTGACCCCTGGGGCAGTGTCAATCACTCTATTGCTGTACAATGGTAAGAGTGATCAATGTCTGTCATCATGTAGATGTTAAACATGATGCTGATTGTAAACGATCCCTTACACATCCAGGCTGGCAGCTCAAGAACACTAGAGAGTTTTATTTGTCATTGATGGACTGTGGTGACTGGAAAAGGGACTTACTTAAGCAATACACAGCGAGTAGGTGAACTACCAATTGAAAATCTGCAGGACCCTCCCCAAACAGACTCAAATATTGATCCTTTATTCTCCCTCTGCGTAATGCTACATGAAGATTTAAGAAATAAACTTTCTTTAAAAAAAAAATTAAATTTATATATATATAATTTTTTTTTAAAGAAAGTTATTTCTTAAAATAATACATTATTCTTAAAAGAAATACATTTAAAAATTGCATGTTAATTACTGTGTCTAAACTCTTAACAGCCCTCTCTTCCAGTATCTGCAGGAATATCTGGGAGCCCCTTCGTAGCCAATGGCTCTCCAGCTCCCAGGTCAGCTGTAGCCACTTAACAGAACAGTTCAAGGGCTGGCTTTCATTGTTCACGCCCCCCCCTCGCTGGGGAGCGTTTTCGCTTAGACAAGCTCACCAAATACAATTCCAAAAACAGCTAACATTTAAAATAAAAATCACACACAGCACTGATCTATAAGCCAAATAGGGAGCAGTGACATTTAAATTGAGCAAATAAACCAAGAATCTGTTAGACAAATAAATACAAAAAACAGCTACTGTTTTTTTTTTACTGTATATGCAAAAAATGAGGTCTGTACCTAGAATTGTATTTCTAATGTCTCCACTGTGCCCTCTGTTTCCATGCTGCGTTACACCCATCCCTTTAACCCTCTGTAACTAATGCACGCTGTCCCTTATTGTATACAACATGCTCTGCAGTGCAGATTCAAGATGCTTTGTAGATTGACCACATGTTGTGGTTGCTTGTGCTTGGTTTTAGACAGACTGATATGATAAAATCATGATTCAAAGCTCAGGGTTTAAGTAAAAGACTAAATTAAACTTCTTCTTCAGAACATTTAGTACATGAACCCATAACCTTGCGATGCAGTGGACCAACACACCAGCGACTGCAGCGTCACAAACCTGTGCAATCTCAGTCTGTGTAAGCACTAAATAATGAATAGCGCGCAGGCGTCTACAGAACATCTTACACATGTCCATTTCAGAAGGAGCTCTCTTGCTCTAAAACTCGATTTCCTCTTTATATTAAAATTCCAGCCGTACAAAACAGGAATGCCTTCGGAGAGTTTCAGTTCCTGGCTCGGGATAGTCTTAATGCATTTTGACAATAGAAGACATTCTGTCAACAAAAAAAATATCCAAATAAAACTTTCCACTTAAAATATATATATAAATATATAAAAGGAAACAATGTTGCCACTAATCCCTACCTCAAGTATTCAAAATGCAGTACTAGGACAGATGTGGCTTGGCTTCAGCTATTAAATCACATATTCAGATCACACTAAAGGATGACAGTATAGTTTCATAATACTGCAGAAAGGTCTGGGTTGCGTGTATTTCAGTAGATGGGACCAACTAAGATTTTAATGGCGTGCTCAACCCAATGGATTTGCAGCAGTTACCAATATCAAAATTAATTCAAAAATTCAATTAAAAAAAACTAATAATCCTGCATTACAAAAATGTGACCGATTATGAATTTATACGACTGCAATATACCTAATTATATAAAACCCATTCCTTTATAAATATTTATTGTAATAAAAGTTTCATGTAGAACCCGACTGGCTACACATTGCCTCCCGGGCAATGCTGGGAAGAAAGCCACATTGTTACCAAGAGACTGGAGGTGGAGACTGCGAGTCAGACTGTGTGCAAGACTGTGAGTCAGACTGTGTGCAAGACTGTGAGCAAGACTGTGAGCCACACTGTGAGTCAGACTGTGTGCCACACTGCGAGTCAGACTGTGTGCAAGACTGTGAGCAAGACTGTGAGCCACACTGTGAGTCAGACTGTGTGCCACACTGTGAGCAAGACTGTGTGCAAGGGTACAAATTGTTTCACTAACTACACTTTTGGGACAAAACTGGAGTGTTGCAAAATCCTTGAGTTTTGTAAACGCGACTGTATTCCCTATTAAAAGAATCTGCATTCCTGGTATTAATTTGGTTCGTTGTTGTGCAGTCTGGGACAGAACCCAATGTGTCATACTGGAAAATTACCATGGAAAAAGAGTTAAATTTCGCTAAAAAACTAAATGTCTCCCCAATTTGGTTTAGACCGACCACTTGAAGATTAGGAGTGACTAATGCATTAAAAACATGTGTTTTCTCAGCATCCACATTGCAGCTCATGGTGGGACACCAAACCTGTCTGTTTCACAACTGCATTTTTTGGTTAAAGACCTAAAATACTTTCAAATAGACTCTAACACAGTCACACGAAAATAGATAGAAATAGAAGAGGCCGGTTGCATACACATATCATCTACATTATTTAATTCCCAAACTGTTTAGAATATGTATTTGTGTTCTTTATTACCTCCAAGAAACACAGTGTAGTCATCCTTTTTACATGGAATAAACCCTTGTGGTTGTTTTGAAATATATGCTTCCAGCTTACATTTCACAGAGTGACCTTCAAAGAAATATCATAAAGACACGACACATTGCATGCATTGTTATGAGATCTTAAACCGCAGCCTCCAAATCTTAAGCGATGTTAGTTTTGTTTTGCCATTCAGGCAGACATATAAAAAAATATGTCTATGAGAACATAACGCTATGAGAAGCACAGCAAACAGGGTTGCTGTATTGGGATCTGAAATGTGGTTCATGTTGCACGTGCTCAGAGGATGTGCACCAATCAAAACAGTTCAAGAATGAAGAGATCATCTTTAACCTTCAGGAAAGCATGCATGCATACAGACAGACATAAACATCTCTAATACACCTCACTGCACTGGTCTGCACTGTTCAAGACTGATGCATGGCCTTGCAGGTATCTTGTAGGTATTACTGTTATTTCATGCTCTTATTCACGGTTGTTAATGAAGCCCTGGGGTTGCAGGGATGGGCTCTCATGGAGACGTAACCAAAAGCAGAGAGCGCTCTCATTCCAGGCTGCTGTGGTGAAGTGACATTTACCTAATGCAGCTAGAAATGTTCTGATAATTAGTGGGTGGCTGACATTGATGCATTCTGACTAGCGCAACAATGCCAGCTTCTAAACTAGTTCTCAAACACCCACAACATTAGACAGCTTGAATGCTAGATTACCTTGCTCTGCATTTGACTGAAACGCCAACTTAACAAAATCACTGCTGGTTTTACTGCTCTCGCTATTCCCATCATCATCATCATGACGGTCATCTGCTAAACCACTTCCACTTCAATTCACTTACAACGCTGCAAATAATTCCAATGTGGTCTCAGCGATTAAAGATTCGCTCTGCTGCTGTTAATTACTTTTTCTTTCCCCACTGCTGTGAGCATGTTTTGATTCAACATCCTAATAATGACTTCTATTTTTAAACTGCAATGAATCCAAGGCTTCTGGATGCCGATGGGTGCTGGTGCTGGTGCTGACTCCACAGAACAGCCCCTGTAAGATGTGGCAAGAGGGAGGGGAGCTTCCTGTAAAGCTCTCTTAATGCATATCCAACGGGTACATTCATTTCCAGAGTTGATGGCACCACTGATATTTTACTGATGGTAGCCAAGTCTTTGGAAGCTGGGGATATTGGTTCTCCTTTTTTCTTCTGGTTGCATGGCAGCCTCTTGGGATTCAGTGTCAGGCCTCTCTTCATGCACAGAACTCTTCATTCAGCTGAATTGTGAGGTGCTTTACGGGTATGGACTAATGTCCACTGGGGTCCAAGTAAAGACAACTTAAACTGGTTTCAGTTGTGATCTGAGCTGGTTTAACGCAAGGGCTGCGGAGGTGAAAGGAATGGAAGTTTAGTGCATTAACATGACATTGAGCTTGTCTAGATTAGAGGGCGGAGTCCACTAGGAAGGGGTGTGAATCTTAGCAGCTTGCCCAGCAAGCAGTGAATCTCATGCGATTTCTCCTGCGGCAGACGAGTCTCCAATGCAACACAGTGTTAGAAAGCGAACACACGTTATATTATTTATACCAATTCAAATGTGACGTGGATGAAGGCGTATTAAAAATGACACGTCTGGGAAATCTGTCCTAGATTTCAGCTTCTTTGCCTTCACTCAACAAACAGCAAGTGAAGCATTAAAGAGGCCAATGCATTATTAAATGCATTATAACAATGAAAATAAATTAAAGCTTTGAAACACCAGCCCCTTCATTTATTAAGTCAAACAACAAACAACAGCAATGCCTGAGTTATCCTTTCAGCAATGAAGGGAGCTGAATTTGACTATTTTTCATACCTTTTATTGGACCAATACAACTAAGGTTTATACATTTGAAACAGTAAAGGCAAATAAAAATCCTAAACGTTACAGCATTTTAGTGAACATTTAACCTGTCCTGTTGTACGAGGACTGGTAGTACCCTGAAACACTGTAAACCACTGTAATTGAATACTGCATGTCAAAAATATATGTCATTTTAATAGAATATTATAATATTATTATAATTGTTATAATTACTAAATAAACTCTACTTTTTTATTAAGTACCAGTTGTATTGTAAAGGTGGATTTCGTGGTGAACAGCAGACATGTGGGCTGTAAAGGTATTTTATAGTAAAATAAGAAAGAAAGAAAGAATCACACAATAGGCTGCCCAGGGTTTACTGCAGCCCTGTTTGAAAGCTGTTAACAAGTGAGAGTCTAGAACACACAGGAGGGAAAGAAGAATTCCAGCAGTGCCATGAGAAATAAACAATGGGGGGGATATTTCCTTTGGCCACTGTTGCCTCCTCTTGGAAAGCTCAGAGGAGCGATGGGAATGTGAATGCCCCGGCCCGGGCTCCACGCTCTCCACTCCCTCCCAAACATTAGTCTTCATTACCACACTTTGTTTTTAAAGCAGGGCTCCTTCATGAGTGTTTCTGCTCAGCCCCCGAGGGGGCAGCTCTGGCCTGCGATAAATCAGCATCTACACCGCGAGCCACTAATCAGCACTCTCTGGGAAGAATAACAGCAGCACTGCTGCAACCGGGGGCCTCGCAAAACAAGAAGAGCGGCGAGAAGTGGTGGTGCTGGGACTGGGAACAGGCAGCTTCCACTGGGCTCCTTTCTCAGAAAACATTTACCAGCTCCTTACACAACAATCACTCTCAGTGTGACACAGTGAGGACGACACACAGAGCAGCTCCTACCACAACTCCACAGCACAGAGCAGGTCATGAATTAAAGAGGGGCTGTTTTAATGGATACGTATGCTCCAGATACAAGTTGAAACAGTTCATGAGAAAGGGTACAAACACGGGCATGTGCTTTAAAAGGTATTCAGCTGTTCAGATGACGGCACTGAAAAGGCTTTTTTCAGCGTTGTACACATAATGACTTCCTCTTCCTATTCAATTCTAATGTGTTGAAATGGAGCCTCAGGTGAGCAGCGCTGCTTTCTGTTCTTGCTTCTCAACCCCTGTGCCTGCTACGCTGCAGAGGTCATCTAAAGTTCGTGCTGATGTTATTAGCTTTGGAAAACAAAAGGAGTTCTTATTATTCTATATTTAAGACAATCCGATGCTATTACATTTCCCTATTTCGATTTTAGGCGAGGGATGGAAATGAACCTTATTTCAACTAGCATGCATCTTGCTTATAGCCTATGATAGGGATTCCAGCTCTGTAGAAGACTCGGTACATTGTTAAACAGCTACACAACAAGCATCTCACAGAGCGCACAGCTTCGCACAGCTGCCCCTGGGCTGGCAGACACTTCACCTGGGGCTGTTCCCTTCACAACGGGCTCTGTTGAAGGGTCATACAGTATAAGACAGACACACTGGTCAATCTCACATAATGTGACTTTGCTGCTAGTAATATTTCAATACCTTTTAAAAAGCTGGGTGGAAGGTGTAAGGAAGGTTGGTGTGCAATTAAATACATCAAAGACTTTGAACAGCGTGAGCACGAACCTTCTCCAGAGTCCCTCGTCAGTCAAGAGCGGACTTCAATACTTTCAACACTGCGGATGTTTCAAGTGCAGATATCAGCAACCTCTCAATCCTTCCGAGCCCCTCATTATGCACAAATATCATGGTGAGCCACCAAGCTGGCCAGCATTCCCACTACAAACAGCAATCAAACAAACCCAGGATCCATGACTGAGGAAGAGAGGACTTTATTGTGTGTTTATACCATTAAATATCCAGCTTCAATAAGTGTAGGGATCAGGGCTACTCTGAAAACTATGCTGCTCTGCTTTGTCTTTTATTAATCATTTTGGTTTTTATTGAAGCTGGAATGGGTGTCTGTGTTGTGTTTCTTTTCCCTCCTCTCTAAACTAAATGATCCTTTAATTTCCTTTCTTATTTGTAAGCCCTCAGATGGCTGCCGCTCCAAAGCTATGAGGCCTTCATTGCATGTAAAGTTCACAGCTTCTCTCCCGATCTGCTGATCTTCTATCATAACACCACTTGCAGAAGCGTTTCCTGTCTGGGTCTGCCTTGCGTGAGTTACTCCTTGGCTGGATAAGCCGCCAGACTGAATTCCCTTTCGTGGAAAGAAGCAACTCAATGCGAACCCCCCTCTCTCCCTCTCCCCTCACCCCAGCCACCCGGGGCCTGACATCCGGAACTGACTTAGGAAGTATCTTAATGGTTACCAAACTTTTGGGAACTGCCTCAGCTTTGCTGGGCTAAACATGTGTTTAAAGCAGACAACATCAGCAATCACCACTTGACCTCTTGACAGAGCAAGGGTTGCATACTTTTTTTTCCCCCCCTTCTGGAGAAAGAAAACTTTTACCAGATAATATAATCAAGTAAAAGCACAAGCATGTCGTGGAGGGACAGCAAACATGCCTGTTTCCAGATGTTTGACAAGACGCTACAGAAACATTGCAGAAAAGGGGTCAATAGGTTCCACTGGGGATTTTGCTGTGTTCCATGGTAAAAAAAAAAAAAAAGAAATAAAAAAAAAAAGAAATAAATAAAAAAACTAAACACACACACACAAACACACACACTGACATTGACATACACGCATCTCATAAGAGGGGCTGTGATTTTATGCAGCTGTCAAATTATTTAAAGAGGATAAAAGGAAGATAAAAAAAGTACCTCCTGCCTGCCCCCTACCAAGGCTGAATGCATGAATGAGTGGTTCTACAAAGCAAAGTGTAAGCATTCTTGGAAATTCCCACGACTTTGTATAACTGTTACTATCTCAACATATCTCTCCAGAGTCGCCGCGTGTGATTGTGACCCCAGTACTCCCAGCTCCTGGGACCAGTATTAACTGGTCAATCACAAGTCTGAGAATTCTTCGTTTCACCCAGAACAAGTTAAAACAGCAATGTTTGTTTTGGAGCCCATCCATGACTTCCAACACTCAAGCACAGGATATTCAGAAACTCTGAGCGTTAAGAAGAACAAATGTGTTGAAAAAGAGTCAACTACAAAGATGCAGCATCACCCCATTGAACAGCAACAAGACCTACAAATAATATTAATAATAATAATAATAATAATAATAATAATAATAATCCCACGAGAAGCCATTGCACTCAAAACGAGAACCATCTCAGCAACTGAAGCAGCTGAAACACAGACCTGCGCTTAGCCTGATTGTACCCCGCCGTACTCAAGCATCTCGTTTCTGTTTTCATACATATACTGTATTTCAGCTGGAGGATCTTTTCCAAGCAGCTTGATGATTCATTGGTTGCCAGGAAGTCACAATCTGATGCTTGTCTAATAACCTGAGTCTCGTCAACTTCATGTTACATTCTTGCTGTTTAAAGATCAACAAAGCAGCTTACCTTGAATATCAGAGACAACACGATCCTATAGTATTTATATTGAGATGCATTTCAAATCAGAGAGGTATCAGAGTTATGTTTCGTTAAATAAATAAACCTGCTTACATATCCAGTAAAAAATATATTAGCTCAAAGAGCCAGCTGCCCAACGTTTTGATATGTTGTGCATATCTTCCTCAAGGGAGCCTGTGTTTGAATCAAAGCATTGGAGGTATTTATAGGTGTTTGACGTCATGACAACTACTTATTATTGTTTATATTCAAATCCATGATTTATTCTTACATGATGTAACGGTGTTCTATAGATTGTGACATACAAAAAAAAAAAAACACACTTAAAAAAGCAGGAGCACTAATAAAAAATCAAAACCATGTTCTGAACAAATATCCCTGCAAGACACTACAGAGAAGCAGTTAAGACTGCAGGTTCAAATGTAACTCACTAATGTCAAAATTCCCAAGCTGAAAGTATGCAGTGTATAGCAGTGTAAGGAAGTGTTAGCGAAGGGTTATAACGTGACTCGATTGGCGTGTACAGTACAGCACTGTAATCGCATTGCCTAATCAAAGGCATGTACAGTACATCACAATGCCACAAGAGCTCTGATACAAACAACACGAGCCCTGGCAGTAAGAAAGGGGTTAATGAAAAAAGAATTACATTCTGTGCGTGTTAAAGGTTAGAAGAATAATCATTCATTTGAAAAAACACTACATAAACATTTTTCCGGATGCAATTTTCAGTCCAAGGATACATTTCCCAGTAGAAATCAGCAGCTAAAAAGGAAATCATTTAGTCTCCATAAGTGCCAAATTGTATCCTGATTTTCCTGGTCTGGCTTCATTTTCAAAACTAGTGGTAAGAGTCCTGCAATCTTTCACCCAGTGACTATGTAAACACATCTTAAAGAAAGACATAATCCTTGTGTGGGCTTCCTTACTATGGATTATGAAAAACGTTTAAAGAAAAGAAATTAAAAATCCACTGATCTGGATGCCTGAAACAAAGAAGAGCATCATTTATTAAAAAAAACAAACAAACAAAAAGTAAAAACCAGTAGGTGCCGATACTGCAGTAAGAGCTCTGTGAAATCTGCAGCGGCACGAGCAACTCCTTTTCAAAAGTTGTGAAAAGCTGCACGTGGTTCTCATTTTTCCTTTTGGTTTTTAATTGACATTAAATGCTTCCTGGTTCATTACAGTTTAAATATCAAAGCATCTTTCGCCGGGTCGGTTTGTTCATCCCTTCTTACAAAAAAGCAACACTGCATAAATTTCGTAACTGATCCCTTCATTAAAAAGCAATTGGCACATGCAAAACAAACCAACAAGAAGTTATTTATTTACTCCAGTTTGCGTTAATCAGGACATTGGTCTCGGAGGCTAAAAGGGGGGGGGGGGGGGTATGTATGGACGCATGGATGCATGCAGGTGTGTATGGATGCATGGATGCATGCAGGTGTGTATGGATGCATGGATGCATGCAGGTGTGTATGGATGCATGGATGCATGCAGGTGTGTATGGATGCATGGATGCATGCAGGTGTGTATGGACGCATGGGTGCATGCAGGTGTGTATGGATGCATGGATGCATGCAGGTGTGTATGGATGCATGTATGTATGTATAAGTCATCATGTATCAAACAGACATCCTTCTAATGTTTTTCAGTTAGATTTTGCAACCCTGCAGGGCACTGGGACTCAATTGGGTAACACTAATAATAATACATACTTATATACACACGGTGTAAGAAAATCTCTATTAATGGTGTAAATGTTCATTTATTATTTCAAATCCCACACATCATCGTAGCTCCATGAGCTGTGCAGCACATGTTGTTTCCACTGGGGGCCCAGAGGATTAGCTTTGACGCCCCACAGGAACCTCACATGATAAAATGCTGCTAAATACTGTAATGCAGCCAGAAGTCCTTCGTTGCTCATATGCTTTGCTGTTGTGGGGACAATAAGATCGCTGGCAGTACTCTAGTATTTTTAATATGGGAATTAAGACAATAAACACTTCCCCTGTAACGGCTTCTATCTGCATTTAAAGGGCTGCTGAAAGCCACTGTCCCAGGCTGCTTCATAAGAGCTAGTAGAAGCCATCATGTGCTGGTCTCACCCTGTCCATTAGTGTCATTACAAATTTATACAAAAGGGTTAGCAGCCCAGAGTCAGTTAAAAAGAGCAGCTTGGGTATTTGAGGATGAAGCGCAATCATGTTAAAAAGAATGAGATAATAACTAGATGGGATTAGAGGGCATTTAGCATTTTATCTGTAAAGTATATGCACACAGGTGTAACTATATCTTAAGACACAGTAAACAATAAAAGACTCTGCACAAGGTTTGGCTCTGCGTCTGCATGCAAACCGCCGAAGCAACACAAATTAACCTTTTTCCACAATCTGCAAAACCAATGTGAGCATTGAGATGGCACTGCATAGCTTTCTTACAAGAACAGCCTGGAAGCAGAACTAGCATGATTATGTGCAGCTATTCACAGCATTATAAAGTCTTTTAAAAGCTTTTTCCCTTTTTTCTGCCCTGTGCCACTTATATAGCAGATTACATTCTGCTGACCAGCAAGCCTAGAATCCCTTGCATGCTGGGAATGGACTGGGGCATTGGGGGAGAAGCAAGGCCTGCTGGGAATAGACTGGGGCAATGGGGTGCAGCAAGGCCTGCTGGGAATGAACTGGGGCATTGGGGGAGAAGCAAGGCCTGCTGGGAATGGACTGGGGCATTGGGGGAGAAGCAAGGCCTGCTGAGAATGGACTGGGGCATTGGGGGAGAAGCAAGGCCTGCTGGGAATGTCCTTGGAGGACACAGCGCTTGTTATCTCTGCAATTGTACAATCGGGGTGCTGCACTCCTCTTCTCTCTCCTCTCTAACCTCGAGCACCCTGCTCCTCATTTTGGAGTCCAATTAGGGGGCAAGTTGTAGTCTGAGGGCTTGAGAGTGAAATGTGTGGAAATGCCAGCCTTTGCTGGCAGTAAAACACAGTACTACCTTCAGTATCAGATAAGTGCCTTTTTATTTAATTAGACACATTTGTTTATATAATGCTGCTAAATAACTATATTTCTGCAGTTAATTTACACGCCTTTGTTAGCAGTGAAAATGTCGTATAACTCTAGGCTCAGAGAAAGGTCTAAAAAAGACAACACTTTTTACAACGCTCCATTCTATAAATGGATTTTTGCATCTGTCCTCATGAACAAAGACAGCACAATGAAAATGTACACACTTTATAATGTTAATATGTAACTTTATATTGTTAATATGTAACTTTCTCTACGCCTCAGAATGAAGCTTTAACTGGCTTTGCATTCATGCACGAGTGGATGTACATTGGTTTAATTACAAGCACGGACATGAAGGCTAAAATGAACATTACAAACATCGTTCCTGAACAGGTCCTGGCAGTATGTGTGCTGCACCGGTAATTACAATCAGAAGTAAAGCGCTTAAATATAATTCAACGAGCAAACGGGCATCAGCACTAGAAATGCATTCTCATAAGAATGTGTTCGGATCCAAGCCTTAAATCAACAAATCATCAGTCTTTCAGCATTCCCGCTGAAGATGTGCATCCTGTCTGTTTATTATAAACACATTTCCCTGCTGTGCTTATTGTGGGTAATATATACAACGATTTCAAAGAACCGGAGTGCTTGGCTATCAGCCCTTTCGCCTAAGGAAATCTAAATCTGTTTGAATCAATTTAAACAACAGGCATCATAAAAATGAGGGAAATCCAAGCACAGCCCCTGTTTAAATGGAGGCAAAAAACTGCTGAATACAAATGAATGCACGGATCATATTTGAACTCAAAAGAACAGTTGTCAAAGCTGGTTAAGGTATAAATTATCATGACATGATCTGGGAAAAGTTAAATTTTGGGTGATTTTCACATCTGGTCCTACATTCTTGTATGGATGTTTCTATATTATTATAATATATATATATATATATATATATATATATATATATATATATATATATATATATATATATATATATATATATATATATATATATATATATATATATATATATATATATAATGTATGCATGCTTAGAGAATGTGACATCTGCATCCTGTGAAGATGGCAGCAGTGCTCATGTAATTTAGCTGTTTGTAGAACTTTGCACACTGTACTATACAGATCAGTGAAGCTGCACATGAAATGCTGTGACCTACTCACCCGAACTAATGAGTCACAGTGCAAAGAAAGCTGACGTTTTAAATATAAAATATAAAAACACATAACACTGTTGAAATAATTTATTTCAGAACAGTAGCATGTTGCCTGACTAGAAGAGGATGCTTCTTCCTTGTACTGCATTAATTTGTGGCACCAGCTTATAAATAACAGCACTGCAGAGCAAGATAGCGAAGCAGCTCTCACAACTACAAGCAAAACTGAATGGCATTCTTGGCTGACATTTTTTTGCGTTCCTTCTGCGATTTAAAACACACTTCTCTAAACACAACCATTATTTCAAAGTGAAGAAAGAAATAAGAGTTTGCCCTGTTCCTCCCCACTCCTCACCTCACTATTGTCGCCTGGATCTGTTACCAGGAAGCCATATTCATTAGGGTTAATCTGCCTGACAAATGAATAAACAAAGGATTTCTCTGTCGCCAAACTAGCCAGGTGAGCACATATCATCTTCCAACACAAAAATTCATCTCCACAAATACGGCACAGGAAATTACCTGCTGCCAATCCCACACTGGGGAACATGTGGGAAAGCAGCTTAAAAAAAAGAATACATACATTATATATCTCTCCAGCAACTATATATATATATATATATACACACACACACACACACACACACACACACACACACACACACACACACACACTTTAAGTTCTGTTGAACTGCTAATTCTGGGCCCATGTTTTCAGAATGTTTGTCAGGCTTCTCTATAATTAACTATCACTATTTTATTTTTTAGAAATAAAACCTAGTTTAGTTTAAATGTGCTGTGTTGTGGGCGATTTGTATTTTGTAATATGCTGTGAATAAGGTTTGCTTTGGGGATTTCTAAAATCTCGGGTGCAATCCTTTGCTCTGGAGAAAAGAGACAGTCCCCAACAAAAACGTACAGAAAATGACAAACGAGCTGTGAAAAGCTAAAGCAAAGTGTTCAAACACCATGTATTACTTTTCACACAACACAGGTACTGCATGCCCAGGTGTGTTATCTGAAAGTAAGTTTTTTACATAAAAACTACACATATTCTAACCTTCGAAGAGAAGCCATTCTATCAAACTACATTAATGCTAAGATGCAGAGTAAAAACTGAACAGCTAGATAACTACAGAGCACATAATATGTAGGAATGAATTATCTGCATCCATTTTTCACAAACTGAAGGAGCCAGCCAGGAACACTCTGAAACAACTGCAGTAAGTTAAGCCCATGTCACACAATTCATTTTTTACAGCCCTGTCACCACATCACTCCAAGCGGTTTAATGACTTTATAAAGTGCCTTACATTGAGAGCTTCCTTGCAGGTGTAAAAAAATCCCATTGCAGCAAATCAATCTGTATATTATGAAATGAATGCATGCGGGGAGTTTAGCACCCAGAAGGCAGGATAATGGTCTTCTACATCACCAACGTGTCACCCGCCATCAGCCTCAAAAACTGAGTCCAGAGACAGCTGTGCATATGTTGCTCTGCACATAACCTCATTCCTGGCAAGACTGAACTTTCATTTAAAATCGACACCCCACTTTGAGAGCTCAGGAAGCAACCAGTGAGAACTGCTTGTGCTCTATACACTGCACACATGTTAGCATGGCTATTGAATTGAACAGCTCTTCAGATTTTCAGCATAGCCTTGTTAATTTTGCAGCTTGCACACTGTACAGACTCGCAGCCTGTTCCAGAAATCAAACTTGTTGCATGACTGGCCAGCAGGGTTCATGACTCTTCAGCGCGGCAAAGAATTTATTCCAGCATGTTCAGGGTCACTTCCTTTTGCATTCCTCTGCATTTTTCTTGTTCCTTTGGTCCGTGTTTAAAGGTAATGATTTAAATCTCAGTGGTAGATGTTACCCTCAAAAAGTAAATTCAAATACAAAATATATTATAGCTCAGAATCTAGACATATTGCAAAACTTAGGAAAATAAACAAACACCAAAAAACACACACACACACACACACACACACACACACACACAGAGTATCTAAAACAGATACAGATGCTATTTGGAATTTTAAAAACTAGTCTTTCATTCAAATGAAGAAAACACAGTGTTATTAATCACATGCTGTCTCTGAGCAGTCACCTATTAGCTGTGAAAACGTAGGTACCTGGTCTCCCATGCTCTCAAACCCTCCTGCACGACACAGTCCACTGGGCTGAACCGCTAACTGTCACAAATTAATTACTCACAAAGTGAGAAAACTGTCCCACAAGACAAGTGAGAGGGCATCAGCTTCAAACCCTTTGGAAAAGGGATTCACCCCACTGCTCTGGAACTGCTGGTGCTGCTGCTTCATTACAACAAGACCCCTGTGATTCCCTTAAAGCACTGACATGCTAAAATAATAATGCAGTGACTTTCAAAAACAGCTCTTTCAAGAGTGCTTGTCCTTGTTTCCTCTGCTGTGCCACGTGTATCAAATCCCTGCTTTTCCTTGTTTCCTCTGCTGTGTCATGTGTATCAAACCCCTGCTTTTCCTTGTTTCCTCTGCTGTGCCATGTGTATCAAACCTCTGCTTGTCCTTGTTTCCTCTGCTGTGCCATGTGTATCAAACCCCTGCTTGTCCTTGTTTCCTCTGCTGTTCCACACCCCTGCTTGTCCTTGTTTCCTCTGCTGTGCCATGTGTATCAAACCCATGCTTGTCCTTGTTTCCTCTGCTGTGTATTTATTACGGGAGTCAGTGTTTGGGCATCAAGAAGCATAGCACACATGCATGCAATCACACCCATCAAAGGGCTCGGGAGGTATGAGGGCAATCAGGGGAATTTAATCTTAATCACATTCTACACTGACCTGTACTTCGGCAGCATGCCCAAGGTCAGTGCCATAACCAAGCCTAACAGGCTGTCTTTCTGCCAGCATGTCTCAATCAGCTGCTTGGAAAGGAACAAGGGACAGGCAGACACCAAACACATTGAGTAACATCATCACCATCATTACACTCGGAGCGCTTCAAGCAACTTCTTACAGCAATCTGTCTGTCTGAGAACATTGTGAACACACACTGGAGGCAGGTGATGCCATTGTAACAAGAAACAAAACAAAATGCATCCTCCATAATGGCAGGGTTCAATCTGAGAGCTGGATGGGTATGAAACACTAGGACATCCTTTATTTGAATGCTATTGTAATAGCCAGCATGTTTTAAATGGTCTATTGTAGCTCCACCAGAGAACACAGAATGTCACCGGCCGACATCCTGACAACTCAATAGCAAGAGATCTGAGGTTATAAATAAATAGTGGAAACAATACGCAGACTGAAGCTGACCCCTGTGCTACTGCACATGCACTGGAGTCAGTGTGGAGATCACACCCTGAACTGAGACTCACTGCCTGCTTCCCAGGATCACAGGAGCCGACCACAAAGAGTGCGACAATAACCGCTTTCTCTGAAATCCCTTCAAAATGCAAGACAAGCAATCAATTGAGTCTCTTCCCTATAAAACTGTAGATTGTGCCGAACACATGTTCGTGTAACTGTTAGGGTTATTATTATGAAAACGTTGGAAATTTGGAAGCCTTTATCCTGAGATTTCAGAACTGCATTTGTTTTAGGTCTGGGATTTTCAGGTGGCTTATGCAGTAAAACCTTTCAAATTAAAGAAAGAAAAAAAAAGCCCTAAAGGTCACCAGGAGAATTGAGAGTAAACTTTGGACAGAAGCTTTTTAACTGCTTTTGTGAACAGGTGGGGTCATCCCCCGGGAGTAAAGCTGCCCAATATTAGTTTTATAAACTCCTTGTGACTATTGTAAATGATATGAAGAGAGCAAGCCCCTCCTCAGACTCCTCCTTGGTCTGAATGTGACCACTATCTCCAGCAACAAATTGCCTTTATCCTCTGCAGATAATTACAGGCTTGAGGTGAAGGGCTCCAGCCCAGATCAATGACCTCTCTCTGTAGCGAGGACCCTGCAGCACTGTCCGGCTCCACTCAGGCACGGAGATGCCAGGCTTCACACGGTGCCCGCAGTGCCAGTAACAGGAAACCAAGAGCCATTCATGCCTGTCAGTCATAGTCTGAAGCAAAGCTATTTGACTGGGAATAGTGTGCTGCTTGTGGCTTTACCTGCCTGCGTTCACACACCCTCCTACACCCAAGTCTTTATCTCATCTTACTCACTGCTTACTTTGTAAGGGAGCTGAAAGATGGAATTTAAAAGTGCAAAAGGAGGCATCTGTTTAAATATTGGCGTTTTTAAAACAATGGTATGTATATGTATTAATATTTATAGAATTTATCAAGTATACTTAAGAGAACACAAAAGATTCCACGGGAAAAAAAAAGAATACAAAAGCATAATCCTACACGATTTCCCTCATGGTGCTGGTTGAGAGTTTTAAGAAATCATTTAATACCCAAAACAAAGCAGTACCTCTCGTGCATTCACCCACTAAGATCCAAAGCAGGGATTCGTTTTGTTCAATAGAAAGTTTCCAAAGAACAAATGACGGGGTGTTTTTAGCGAGTCACAACAAAACAAACCATCAAAGGAATTTCTGTTTCTGTTTCTTTATCAGACTAAAAGAGACTAAGCATTTCTTTTTTTAACAGACCCTATCTGGCCTTCGTGTTCAGACATTGATAATAATATTGATAATGTACGTTGCAAGCTGCACTGAACTGCAAAACTGTCAGAAATCCAATGCAACTGCGTATGTTTCAGATTCATTGGAAAGTGTGCGTCACAGAACCCTGAGCTTTCAATTCTATTATTTGCTGAATGTATTTATTTTAAACTGTGACCTACCGTGAAAATAATAAAAAGACCTCCAGACAGACACAGCAATAATTATGAACGCCTCATCTGCAGTCTTGTGACGGAGTATCTCCTAATACAGCTGGTGCTTATAGGAAACAAGCTGTAAAACATATTGCAAGATCAACTGTTACAACCCTTAGGATCCATGCACTTGCACTCTTTTGAAGGTGAGACAAAGCGATATATTCTGATAAGACAAGGCGCCACACCGGGTATAACTCTGAGCAACAAGCAATCAGAGCCAGATAAGCATCACCTCATAAAAACTACCACCGGCTCCACGACTGCTGCTGCTGCTGCCCCATCCCAGGAATCACTTCCCGGTTCAAGATGGGTAATAACTATTTATGGCCTGGTTTAAAACAAACACAACAAGCCCTTTCGAATGAGCTTGCTTTCAAACCACAGCCTCGGCTACTTAAAACCTGTCTGAGCAACATCATCGGATTAGTCAGGGCTTCTCACTCACTGTGCCACTGTTAGTGTAAATGCAATCAGACACTCCAGTGATGCTCAGATGCATGCTGCCTACAACACAGACACAAGTCTGGTGAAAAAAAAACTAAAGAGATGAAACAAACAAACGTTCACAGACAAAACGGCTCATAGCAGAGCAGCTGCTGTTCAAGCAGCCTCTGTCATTGTTCAAATTAGATTGAAAAGCATGCAGAAATATTATCTGGAACGCATCATTCTCAAAGTGACTTCCAGCTGATGACTTCAGTTTATTATGACACAATACAGAAAACAATATTTTGATGTGAAGGAGACCACTGTGTGATATACACCAGATTTATGAAAAAAAAACACAACGCGTTTCACTAGATATTTGATTGGATTACCCAAACATAACTGCAGTCGACCAACAAGCAACACAGGTTATCAAAATCCCTTTAACACGAGATTAATTTAGCCTGGGACAGAGATCACCAATCAGAAGTCTGTTTATCTAATCCTAACAAGATGATCATCGTAATTCCTGTGTTTTTGCAGAGCAAAAACTTGCATTTTAGCCTGCTTACAGTAACTTGTGAATAAAATATAAAGGTTTAATTTAAAATGAAGTGTAGGAGAAATATTTGCATGTGTTGAAATGCTTTGGAATCCACCCCTCAGTAAAATATAACATTAGTTGTCCCGTTGTCTCATGAATGCGAGTCAACAAACATACATGAATAATCGACCAATAAGAAATACGGGTGGCTTTTGTTCCTACCTGATCCGGCATCGATCATGGGGGACTGCCCTCTGGGATCTGCGACGATCCTTGAGGAGACGGGCATACTGACCGGCTCCGAGCGGACAGGCTGGATCCTTTAAAATCAGGCAAGACATCCAATCAAACATCTTACAAAAAACATACTGAAATAACAGACAGGCTGAGCCCCCCTGTACCTCGCAAACAAAATATACAATCAACAGCCCTTATAATGGACCATCCAATAGAATATACAATCAACAGCCCTTATAATGGACCATCCAATAGAATATACAATCAACAGCCCTTATAATGGACCATCCAATAGAATATACAATCAACACCCCTTATAATGGACCACCCAATAGAATATACAATCAACAGCCCTTATAATGGACCACCCAATAGAATATACAATCAACAGCCCTTATAATGGACCATCCAATAGAATACACAATCAACACCCCTTATAATGGACCATCCAATAGTTTATAGACAAGGGGTCCTTTTTTAATGGACGGTATATACAGCTACTGGCCTCAATGAACCATTTAATTCCAGTTTTTTGTTTGAAACAATTCTTTAATTATATGCATTGCTTTCCAGTTTACATATGAGCTAAAACTAAACAGCCTCTCATTTTTTGTACAGCCTGTTGTCATTTTTTAAGCATATTAGGCAACAAAGAAACTAAATGTGTTTCAGTATACTGTATGCATACATGTAGGGCCAGACTGGAATCGCCTTTAGTGCCTTGCCATCCTATAACAGTGAAACACTGACAGTGAGTGAAACACACCTCTCATGGGATCCTATGGGTTGTTTTCATTCAGCCTGTCAGTGCGTTTGCATGCCAATGACAGGAGGATCTCAATATTCTGCTTGGGGCTTCCTTACCGGAGACTGTGCAGGTCCAGGTCATCGGTGTCGAAGTCCAGCAGTGGTTGCTGGGTGTCGCTGGGTCCCTGAGACTGCAGCACAGAGGAGCTGGAGGAAATCACTGTGGTCTGGCCAGACGGGTGAATCGTCTTGAACTGAAACTGCGGGCCCATCCACAGGCGTCTATGTGGTCCAGTATGGGTCACGATTTCAACCTGAAACAATGCAATCCCTGCAGTTACAACACTGCCACATTCTCTATGTCATGCTATAGAACAGCACTATACAATACAATGGTCAAGACTCATTAAGCATTTAGTGTATAAGGAACAAGACAAATGAATACTGAGTAAGAACTAGCAAGAGACAACTAACGGAGAAGTTATACTGTAGTTGCGTGTTCAAGAGCCACTAGTAAAATGTATTTTTTTTTTTTTTTTTTTAAGAAAAATGACAAAGTTTGCACTGGAGAGAATGCTTAGTGAATATGGCTCCAGCTCCAAATACACAGCAAGTCTGTAATTATTTGTCCAAAAATTAAGCAACTGCAACTGCAAGATTGTCATCAATCTGCAAAGCCTCCTGCATTAACCACACCAGATTGTATAATGACAGTGCACAACAGTTTGAGGTTTTAAAGGGACCAGTGTAGCGCAGAATTAGAAACAGACCTTTTGTGATGCAGGGGGGCACACTGGGGATATAGTAAATAGTTGTTCCAAGTATAAAAGTTTGAACAAAGTTTGCATTAGATTTTTTAAATTTGGTCCAGACCGGTCTGGACCAACATACTTGCAAACCCATTGAAACTACATGCAAACATGAAGGCCTTTCAGCAGTTTCTCTTCTTTCACATTACATTTTTGCGGTCTCATTGATTTGCAATCATTTTCACTCTTTGTATTCGCTGCATGTTTCCAGAACACCACCTGCTTTTCCACTCACTTTGCCACGATTCACTTCACCTGTGACTCTCTGTCTGCTGCGGCCGATGCTTCCTTCCTGTGCGGCTCTGCTGGACGGGTCCCTCGCTGCTCTGTCCGTCTGTGTTTCTCCCGGTCCAGCTCCCGTCTGACCCAGGTGTCCAGCTCCCTGGCTCTACATTGTCATGGGAGTGGAGACCAGTCTGTGATGTGCTGCCCTGCTGCCCATGCTGCTGTCCTTGACTGGCCACCTTCTGGTGTTTCTGTGCTGCGGTCCTCGTCTGGCCTTCCTCTGATGATCCTGTGCTGCCCATGCTCTGGTGTTCCTGTGCTGCCCTTCCTCTGTTGTTCCTGTGCTGCCCTTCCTCTGTTGTTCCTGTGCTGCCCATGCTGGTGTTTGTGTGCTTTCCTTCCTCTGATGTTCCTGTGCTGTCCTTCCTCTGGTGTTCCTCACCTGGCCCTCCTCTTGTGTTCCTGTGCTGGCCTGCCGAGTGTGGACCTGCTGAGTTATCCAGCTGGAGAGGGGCATGCTGGGAGTTGGCCACTCTGTTCTAGGGTCGGTCTTGCGTGTTGATGATGCCTGCTCTCATTGCGGTTGTCTCGGGTCAATTGTTTTCCAGCCTCCCTGCTATCGGTGCAGATGTACAGCCTACCAGTTCCTTCTCTCTACGGGCATTTTGCAGGACGGTTCCAGGGCTCAGTTTCAATTTTATTGCAATATACATTTCATATTTTAATTTTAACTTTAGGTTTGTATGCAATGTAATGCACCTTGGGTTGACTTCGATCATGAAAGATGCTGTAGAAATATAATGTCTTCTGTGTTGCACATAATTCCAATGCATGGTGCAATATACAATTCTATACTTAAGCATAACTGAATAGAATTAGTTAAAAGTAACTGAGTTTAATGGTGTAACCCACAATGCACTAAATTGCAACCAACAAAACCAATTGCAAAAATAAAATTACTTCAATAAAAAGGCATTTCAAAACAACTTGGGAGAGACACCCTCAGACTAATTCCTTCTCAAATAAACAGAACTGTATATAAATCTTGCAACAAATCTTACATGACACATTGTAAAAAAAAAAATAATAAAATATGCAAACTGCCTTAATTTCAGGCAATAATTTTTGAAGTGAACTATTAAAACCAGAAACCGGAACCACAGCTTATGAGTTTGAATATTGAGTTGTATGACGCATCCTCCTCACAGCTGTCCAAATTAGGCCACAGAAAAGGATTGCTGTGTTTTTTCCAGTTAACACCATCAGTGTTGCAGAGCCCAGAGATAAACAGATGCTGCTACAGTTTTTACTCAGATTGTGGCCAGATGTTTCTCCAGCCCCTCCTGTTGTAGTGAGCAATGACATACTGCACCCACTTCACACTGACAGCATTCATTACCCACAGAGCCAGCGCAAGGACCAACATGAAGGACTCTCCTTTTTAACACTGGCCTTTTACTGTCAATACTAGATATATGTGTTTATACTTGCAACTCGTTGGGTTGCTGTTAATATTATATATATGTTTTATATGCCATTGTAATGA
The DNA here is from genome assembly GCF_017654505.1 of Polyodon spathula. Taxonomy (NCBI): domain Eukaryota; kingdom Metazoa; phylum Chordata; class Actinopteri; order Acipenseriformes; family Polyodontidae; genus Polyodon; species Polyodon spathula. The sequence continues at coordinate 151,765 of NC_054574.1, read as the reverse complement.
CGGGCGCTTACGCTCTCTGAGCTTTTACTGCTTTATTCAGTTTGCTTTCTACTTTCCAGTTATGACCTGCTTGTTTTTACCCCTATACATGAATGTGTTTTAGTTTTTTTTTTGAAGATCAATAAATTAATTGTATTACAGAAAGACAAGTATGGGCTGGCAACATGCTGAAGATACAAGATCCAACCCTCTAACAGTCCGCCCCCTGAACCCCAACCCTGTGGGTGAAGTGTGTTAGAATGCACCAAAACAAAAGGATTAACCTTTTCCATCCCATGTGTGTAGAACACTACTCCCCCTGCTGTGCCACCATAACTACTGCAGCGCTACATTCTTCTGCTCCATTGTACTGTAGAGTAGAATACAGTATATTGCATGGTACTGTACTGTATTGTAATGCACATTATATTGCATGGTAGTGTATGTATATTGCATGGTCCTGGACTGGTGTATTGCAGTGTACAGTATGTTGCACAGTAGTGTATTGCAGTGTACAGTATGTTGCACAGTACACTGCTATATTGTATAAACCACCACACCTGAGAAAGCCACTCCTCGTCTTCCTGTCCGCTGTGCTCAGACGCCAGGCTGTTGTAGGACTCGTGTCGGGTGATTGGTCCAGGGCTTCCAGGGGGCACCACTGTTGGCAAACACAAACCCCCAATACCCAGATTAACAGAGTTTAAACCAAGCGCACACATAAAGGCAGCTCCAAGGACAGATGCAGCACTGGCAGGCTTGAATAAGCAGGCGTTAAAAACAAAGTCTAATGTGCAGAATGAGTACATTTCCACGCACACCTCGGGGCTATGACATGTTTTTGTTAAACGTGTTTAATATGGGACGTGGAAACGTCAGGTTTTCATCAGGTTCTGGGGCCGAGTATTGCTGTAGCGCAGTCTGTGCAGGCTCTAACCGGGTATATAACCTCACCTGAATTACACAAGGCTGCCATACTTGACAAACAGCACTTCACATGGCCCAGTAAATGGTCGAGTCATTCACTTACATGCCTTGTAAAAAATACTAAACTTGTGCTGTGTTTTCTACAAATGCACAAAGTGCTACCTAACATAGTTACAGTATAGTGATGCCATAATTGACATGAGGAAAATGTTAGTGCCCAGATACTTTGATTGCTCATGTGTTCTCTAATAGGAAAGAACAAAGCCTGCCTGTGTTACTTATTAAACCCAATCAAGGCTCCTCCGTGCTCCCTGACCCTGGGGTGCAATAGCTGTTCACTAATTAATTATTGAAGTTTTCTAACAGTCAGTCACTCTGCAGATCAGGTTTCACTTTGCTTTCATTAGCCATTCGACAGGAATGGTCACAAGCACTATATGATTATCTAGCGGACATCTCTTTGCTCCAGGGACAATTCTCCATCCAGGCCAATGCCTGCTACAGAAGGCATCTCTGTTTACAATGAAGATTTGAGCTGCAATCTACAAACTAGTAAGGGAGCCCAAGATGCTTCTGAAGAGGTGTATGGGATTGCAATGAGCAGCAGCAAAAATGAACAACTGATTTGTTCATTAAAAAAGCAATAACAACAGTGACTGTAGAGATTACTATGGACAATATTTAAAATCACAAAACTGTAGGAGTCTCCATCTTTTCTAGATAAGCAGTTAAATTAAATTTAGCAGGTTTCACCTACAACACTCAACCCTGTTTTTTGTGCAAATTACAGTAGATAAATACATTCATACAAACTCAAAACTGCAGCAGAAAAAAGGTACTGAATTTTCCAGTGGGATAACAGCTCTTATTAATTATTGCTATTTGCAGATGTGTCTGTGACAAAATATATTGCGTATGTGATTGTCTATATATATATATATATATATATATATATATATATATATATATATATATATATATATATATATATATATATATATATACATATATAGACACACATATACACACACACACACACACACACACACACACACGGACAAGCAGATGGTGTTTTGGTCAAATTCAAAACTAGCTGTTAATATAACAAGAGGATATAAGTCTGCTTTTATATTATAAATCCCAGATCTAGCATGCACCTTTACACAGTGAATCTGCCTGTGCAGATGCATCACAGCAGCTCTTGAAACCTCTTTATAAAGGGCCTACACAGGTATCAGTAGCAGGTACCATACCTTGACCACAAAGCAGCCCAGGTATTCACTGACTGACCCAGGGATCAAAGTTCACTTCTCATCAAGGATAATGAGAGCTCAGGAAAGCTGCTGGTGGCAGCTAAAGAAAGGGTCTATATAGAGCTCCCTGTGGTTTGGTCAGTGGGGCTTTCTTTCCCACTTACACACTTAATGGAGCCAAACAATTGACAAAGGCTATAGAGAGGAGTGGTCATCCAGGCTCCAGTGCTCTAACTCTGACAGACTGATTCCAATAGTGACCCTGAAGTGGCGCCACAACTCCTCCTGCTCGGAGCATGGCAGACTGCTGCTCTCCCACTGACCGAATGAGCCTCTTCTTTATTCCAGCAGTGAGCTGTATCGACAGGGCTGATAGCACATCATCAGGCAGCAAGCCCCAGTGGATCATTGTAACCTATTAGTAAGGGTAAGAGTCTGAGCACAGACTGGCTTCAAGACTTAAAGTCTCTGTTACAAAAGAAGTAAGGTATGTAGTGTTTGCATAGTGTCTGAACAGCGAACGGAAAGCTCTGCAGAAGTAAAGCAAAATAAAAGGAATGCTGGAAAAACCCAATGTGGTGTTTATTACTGTGCAATGATGTAATGAATGATAAAGTTGACAAATGTCACATCTAAATGAAACCAAACCAGAACTGTGGACAAAACCCCTAATCAAGGCACCAGCGCCGCTGAATATAAAAAATACCAAAGCTCCCATTACCTAAGCATCATAAAATAGAGCCCAACATATGGTTTGAATACTAAAACTGCTCATAAACATATCATTTAAAAATTCACCAGCTCTACCGATTCAAAAAAAAAAAAAAACTTGCACAGAAGTCTATGTATAAAATGTTTGTTTCTACTGCATTTAGACTTTGACATCTATTTTGCTAATAACCTGTTACCCATTTAGTATGAATAACCAGCTTTAAAATGCATTATTATAAAATAAAAAAAAACCTGAAACAACAGATGTTGTGAAGATTGGATTTCTTAACAGGAAGTTCCCACAATGGACTTGTACGAGGAATCTGATGTGCACGACACACACCAGGGTAACCCTAAATACTCTACTATTCAAACTGGAGCGTGTGTGTGTGGGTCTCAATTATATATATATATATATATATATATATATATATATATATATATATATATATATATATGCATATCCAATGCAGCCCACACTGTGCCAATGAGAGATCCTCCTGCCTCTTAAAAATGGAAAATGTATTTACTTCTTTTTATTTTTTTCATGGAGGCATCATCTCTGCATTGCACGGCTTTTCAGTAGGATACTCAACAGCTCTTGGGATGTGCAATAAATAAATAAATAAATAAATAAACAAACAAACAAACAAACAAACAAACACACAGATGGACAGGTGGAGACAGCGACCATGAAATGGCGCCACTGTTGCATTTACCACAAGCCAGAAACACTCCAGCTCCTTTGACCCATGCGGCCACATTGTGTATCTTTAATCAGTCCAATGCAGTGCTAACATATTCCCTGTCAATCGCTCCCCGTTTCCCAAAACTGTGCTCCATACACAGGAGATTTATAAGCACAGTTCTGCATCTTTCTTTCCTTTCCATATCTGACAGATTCATTTGTGCATATCTGCATCCTTCTTGCCTTGCAGTATTTGACAAATTAAATCTATGCCACCAATGTAGGGAAATGCTGTTTCACTCGCTCCAATTGGACTTAAATGTTAAATATGGAATTCTCCTGATTCAGTGGCTCCCTTTAACATATTTGCTATGTGCACATAGTAGCATTGTGTCCTCATTTATGTCATGCTTGTATGTGTCTGACACACACAGAGACCGATATAGTAACTAATTCTGGAAAATATCAGTCCCGCTGTGACTGAAGCTTATGGAATTTAGTGGAAAAGAAGAAATGAACAACTTGCCTGCAGGATCCAAGGGGCTAATTACTGATTTAAGCTTATTATTATCATCAGGCCAATGTAAGAATGCTTACTTCTACAACAGACACTGCATATCTGGTCATCCAGAAGAACGCTCCCCTCAAATTACCTTCTCCGGCTAAGCAGACGCCAAGCAACAGCATTCGTCCTATTTGGGCTTTTTATTGGATTATATTAAGTTAAAGCTTTTCTAATTCGTTTCATCTGAATGTTAAGTTAATTCAATACAGTACTCCACATCCAGAGGAGCTATAGGGTAAAGCTTTTCAATGCCTCCTTTCAAGGTGCCAGTAACAGAACAAAAGTTGTGAAATTTGGTGAACACTGGCTCAAAAGAAATCTTCACTCACGTTCAAGGGAAAACAGAAGATACTTCACTAACATGGTATTTCACAGCATGTGGCACCAATACTCTGTTAAACACAAACTCCCTGGAGAATAAACCCTATAAAATCAGCAGGATATCCATTGAGGCAATCTTTGTGTGTAATGTAAAGATGCTGGAGTCGCACACTTACAGCCAGACTGTAGGTACTGATAGTACTGCACAGCGTCTGAAGCCAGGAGCAATGGGTGGTTTGTGTTAAACGGTGGTTGAAGTTCATTCCATTGTGGTGTTCTTCTCAAAACAAACAGAGAAATCAATTTAGTTCAAAATACTATTTATTGAGTATGTAATGCTATTACAAGGGAATACGCTCCCCTCGTTTATTTCACTTTTACTTGCTGTCTTTTAAAAAGTTTTACTTTACATTAATATATGTAAACACGTCAATTCAACAGATTGGTTTTAAAAGCATAATTAATTAGAATTATAAAAATAATAGTTAAGCCCATTACTACAATACCACCTGCCGAGTGTCCAGCTGGCTCGAGGACAGGTGACGAGCTCCAGAGGCGTGTCATCACTGATCTTCTGCGCGGTGCTGACTGGGCGGGGCTCCAACACATGTTCCACCAGGTTACCGTAGCAACTGAGAATATAGAGGGAGTCCACCACAGACTGCCTGGACTGATCTGAGAGGGAAGGAAGGCAGACACGCTGACTGACTTGCTGCTGACGAGTGACTCTGGATGTTATTTGCATGGGTATTCAGTACATTTAACTGTGTCTTTTAATTCAGAGTAACTGAATTTAACTGCCCCTTGAAAAGAAAGGGGCTGGTCCAGCCTCTATTACTATTATTACATGCTCCAGGTGTAAAGTTCTCCTCCACAGAGCTGGGATCATTCACAAACCTTTCTCTTGCTTCATGTTTGGGTTAGTTATGAACCAGGACCTCGAGGATGCAAAGACGGCAGCGACACAGAACTCCCCTCCGGTCGATTTGCTGGGTGAAATCTGCGGGGCTGGTTTGGCTTTGCTTTGAAAGAAAAAGAAATACAAAATGCAAAAGTTTTTACCACCATGTTTTACCAGAATCTGCCAAATGAAAGTATTTATTGTGGATCCTTTCCTTTTAATAACCAAAACAAAAATGTCATCTAAATGCAAACAACAAAAGAAAGTTGACAATAATCATCATGCTTGTGAATACACAGGAACACAAGCACAAAATAAACAAAAGCATTCTGGTATAGAAATGACAGATACTGTAGCTTCAATTCATTTACAAGCAATCACACTGTCGGTAGGAGCTGTATTATACAGGACACTGAACAGCAACTTTTTACAAATACATTTCTGAAAAGCAATCCGATTCTTCATGGAAATCGAGCAGTATTATGACAATGAAACACACACTTTCCATCAGTAACATGCTGCTGGTTTGAATATCAACAGTGAAATGCTGACACATTACAATGATAACCTTTTTTAAAGCGTTTTCTCTTTGTGGTATGTTCAAGTTCATTTGACAGTTGTGGCTTTCAAATGCATGTAAAATTAAAGAGAAGGAGGCACTTACTATTATTATTATTATTACATTTGGTTATTGGATTCATATGTATGCTAAAGAGAGTGGATGGAATGTAACATACAAAACTGTTCATTACTGTGCAGGAGCATATGGAAGTTATCACAGAACAGTAGTGTGATGATGTTATTGCTAGAATGTCCTGCACTCTGCACTGGATTGTATTTGAAATGTTTTAGCCTACACTCTGTTTGAAGTCTGCGACGTCATTCTGACATATACTTCACCTCGAGCCCTCACACACTCGAGAATAGCAATCCTATCTATATTGAATGCATTAGTATTTTCACAATCATTTCCAGTAATTCTGCAGTGTGCAGAGATCCATTCATTTCAATCTTAATCACAAGCCACATGCAGTATTTCAAGCTGCTCATTATGCGTAAGAAAACTAAAAGACCTTCCAACAAAACAAACCCCCTAAACTAACAGAAACACGTCCAGCTACTTTGTAAAGAACATGACACTCAAAGGGGCCTGCATTACAATCTGTTTGCTGCTCATTTTGTAACGCACTCTTTTTGTTTTCATAAGTAATGGTGTAACATGCATGCTGTTTCTCTCCGTTTTCCACAGCATGCTTTTCTTCTGTCAGTCGTGACTGTGCTGGTGCTTCCAGTGCTTAAGCATGCATTTCACCAGCAGCTCGCCTCTATATGGGGCACTAATAGGTGGTGAATGACCTGTTACTGTGCTGAACTCCTGCTCTTTCACTTCCCTTTAAACTGTCAACAACTCATAAATTACTCCAAGAGAACTTCAGCTCAAAGCAATTCCTCTTTGTTTTAAGTGACACCGTTTGGTGGTTGGTGAAACCTGTAGAAATGTAGAGCCTTTACTGTTCGTGGTGTAGAAAGGACAGGAAAGCTAAATACCCCAATACCGAACTGATAGGATTTCTGTACCGTCTTAACAACAGAGACTCTCGAGACAGACGGGAGAGAATGCGATTGTCTCAACACAAGATACACAGTTGTTTTGTTGTTTAAGACACCTCTTTTCAACAGCTGCAGTTACAGAAAGCTGGGTAACATTGTACAATAAGAGGGGCAGTGCTGGAAGTGGGCTAGTTTAGAAGTGTTACTGAATGTCGTTTTTCTTTTAATATTTTAATGTATTTATTGAATGTGTTTTTGCAGGTTCTCTGAACACAGAACTCTAACAGCCCTTGAAAAGTATGAAAAATAAAACTGGAGGAAAATCAGTTTGAAGCTTTTGTGAAATTGAATGGGCTTATCAGCTTTACTGTATGGGGGTCAGGGGGAGTCCAGGTCATTGCAGTTTTATTTAATCTGTACATTGCTAATGGACCCTTACTTTAGAAACATAAGCCTCAGAGATATTGGTCAGATGGTTCTGATAATACAGAACGAACCTTTCACATCCCGAGTTGCTTCGCCGCTGATCTCTTTGGTGGTATTTGAAATGTTTTACACTGTTTAGTAATTTATACAGAGCAATAAATAAAAATTGTGATCAAAGGCAGCATTATGTTTTATGACAAACATATTTCATACAGGATCTATTTACAGGCATCGTAATTATTCGAACCCTTTCTCTGCCGACATCATGCCCAACTTTACTGATTATTATTATTATTAACCTGTAGTTTCAGTTTGCATGCGTAGACTCTATTCCAGTCTTTCATTTACTCAATCACAGCCCTTTCCGAAGCTAATAGTTTTCCCATCAAGACATAATTCAATTTGAAACATCCACCATCAATGTCCTTCAAAATTAAAACCATGTAGAATATTAGGCGCCATTTGGTTAAAAAAGAACGCTTTTTTTTTTTTTTTTTACTTTGAAAGATCACTACAAGCAAATATGATTGAATTCCGCTCTATGAAATATCCAGGAATAGAAACAGTAGAATCACATGCCTACTGTAATGGCAGAGCCTTATATGGCTAATAATACAGACAATGAAGAGTCACCAGAATAGGAAGTCATTAGACTCAAATCCACGGAGCCTATAAAGCAAACTCACAACATTCAAAGAGATCGGAAAACTTACAATTATAGTAAAAACCAAGCAGTGAGGAGATTCCCAGCTGGTCCAGTATCAAACCTATTGCATACATGCTGTGCTTTTCTGAGGAGGTAGACGTGTATATTTAGGGCAGGATTGTGAGGTTTGATTCAATATTTTTGCCCATGATGACCTTTCAAACTTGTATGTTCGCATTGGTTGAAAATATAATGGCAGTGCCACAAATTTCACTTGGTACTCAGTTTACAGTTCAAGTTAATTGCATATTCATACTTTAATAGATTAATACAGTTGGGTCAGAATCCAGGCCATATTGACATCCCTCCTCTGATGTTATTATGCTTATATTTATAATCAAAAATAAAACATTTTAACAACAATATCATTGTAAAGAGATGCTATATTTCACACTCGGTTATAACACATGACTGGTACTAAACACAATGAGTGTACTGAGGTCCTTATCATGCCTGTATGAAGCCACAAGCACACCACAGTGTGAATTCTCTACCAGTCACGCAACACGATGCATTTAATAGCCGGGACAAGCCAATGACACAGGGACTTTAAATATTACTGTCTACATGTAGAAGTATAAAGTGACAAACAGCTGCATTTTACACTAAAACAGGGACTTTAAAACAATCACTCTTCAGCAACACAAAGCGAAACTAATCGATGACAAGTACGGTACATGAAACAAGGTTTTTTCACAAACTTAAAAGGGGAATCTCAAAAGCCAGTTGTGTCCAGTGACCACCCACATACACACACAGAGAGACCTGGCATTTCAACCTCCCAGATATTTGGAACAGAAAGTCTAAATATTGCACAAACAAAAGATTGTGTTTACGATATTTCCCTGTTAAAAGAAAACAATGCTAAAAGTATTTCCTAGCAGTATCTGTCCTACGGCCACTCGTTATAAATGGACCCTTCCTCCAGTATGTGAGTTTTCAGACAGTGTGGCAAAGCCGAGAAGCAAAGAAACTGATTAGCAAAACATTGTGGAAATGCAAACCGTGATACACAGCTTGGTAAAGAGCAAAACTTGATACAAAATAGGAGCGAAAACAAGACAAACAGAAAAAAAAAAATCTAAGTACCATGCATGGAAAAAGATAAAAGGCACCGCACGCACTTCATTCTGTATTGCGAAAGAGTTGACATAAGGAACTCATGACAGGGAAGTAGGGAGAAAAGTTAAATTTAAGTGAAGTACTCGACCCATCAACTGTACATAAGTAATTTTGTCATAAAGGGATTTCTTTTAAAAGCTAGAAGCATCTTATTTCACAAGACTGCACAGCAGGAAACTTAACTTTAACCTTCGGACTGAGTAACACCCAGAGTACTTGAGCTCTCTTCCAAAGAATACGCTCTCACGCTTTCTGTGAAAGCTACAGGTTGTCAGATGGGGCTGATCTGTGGGTTAAGACATGTCAAGAATGCAGCTGTGAAGAACGTCAATTCAACTGGTCATAGGAGAGAGCCAACAGAAAAGCACACTTCTCATGTCCGGGTCACAAGACCTTCTTTGGACTGCCGTCCGTACTGATGCTTGTTCTTGACTATTGCACCAATAGAGACAGGTCTGTACTGATGGGAGGTGTGAGGTGCACGTGTGACGGCACAAGCGACAGAAACACAAAAGCAGCTCCATTGTTTGTTTTAATTTCTTACAAATCTATCCAACTTTAAGAAACAGCATTTACAAGCAAACTCCAGATCAGAAAGAATATTCCTACATTAGAACTCCTTCACTGGTGATTAATTTATTTAAAAATATAATAAATCTTCAAATGTGGTTTTAAAATTACACTAACTCTAACATCAGAAGTTTATACAATATGTTAAAAAAGGAGTAAAAATCTCCATGCCATCCTAAATAACCAAAGAACCATCTTCCTTGAAATGAGAGTACAATGAAATGAAAGCTCTCCTTTTTTAGAACTGCATTTAAATCAATTTCACAGAACTGTGCAGCACTGAAGCAAGCTTTTCATTCTATCCAGCGACCCACTAGGGTGTAACATTGTCACATTGAATTCAAATGCAAAGATGCATGCCTATACCCACATGAAAAACACACAACAAACAGAGATTGCAGCATGTATCCTGCAGCACGAAACAGCACCACAAGCTGCTGTAACATGATAATGGGAACAATGTGAAGCTTAGCTAAAAGAGGTTCTTTTTTAATAAACAGCATTTGTATTAGTGTAGGAATATGTTGTACAAGGGTAGTCATGCATTGCTACCAGTGGCTTCAAATAAACCACTATACAGACTGAAGAGCATAAGAAACCTACTGCTCCAAACTACAGTGCATCCTCTCTAATCTGTTTCTTATTCTGCACTGCTCAGTAATTCTCCAATCAGCTTCACCAATTCACAAGCGATACATCAAAGACAGAGAGGAAAAAAAAAAAGTTTTAATCTGTCAAAGAAAATGTTAAACCTGGATGTTTAACGAAAGCCCTCGTTGACTCACACATGCAGCCCTCGTTAAATCACACATGCAGGTTAGAACCTTGAAAACAGGGGTAGGATATCTTTAATTAAAATAAAATAAAATAAAATCAATGCGCAAAACTTCCCTGGTTCATTCTGTGATGCCTGCATCTTATAAACATTCAGCAATGTTCAATAAATAAAAAAATAATAGAAATAAAAACAATGAATGCAGTCGTTCACTGAAGCGAGTACAAAGCAAGGCATGCTGGGATTGAATTGGCAACTCACCACGGAGTTTTAATGGAAAAACATCCTGCCCCAAAGAGGTAGGGTCTTCATGAAGAGAAAAAGATACACAGAAATAGATGGAAACCCATTACTATCAAATCTGTTGTGCAAATAGTTCAGCATTACATTTATAAATGTTTCCATAGCTCCGTGACAAACATAAAGCAGAAGAAAGATACACTTTCCGTTTATTTTAGAAGTGTCACCACAGAAAAACTTTTAGTAAAATTAGAATGAAGGGGACCCCTTTATTAGATTAAACTGAAGGGGGGGGGGCATCCTTCCTGTAAGCGACTCTGAAGCTCTATTTGCACCTCCCTGCACTGAGATTGTGGAGATGAATTGCTGCCCCTGCAATTCTGAGAGTTTCTGCACATGCTAAACTGAGTGGAGTGTAAATTGAACTCAGGATGTTTGAAAATACACGTCAGTGGAGTTATCTGCCCTGCTGTCCCAGGGACTGTGTGACAGCTTCATTCAATGTCAGACTCATTTTTATAGAGTGAAAACGTGGGATTATCCAAAAAGATTATTTCACGTAAAAAAAAAAAAACCTTTTTGAAAACAGTAATCAGTAAATTGAGGCATCAAAAAATTTCCAATAAGCATTATTTTCCTGGAACTAGAAAGTGGCACAATGGCTTGGTCAGAAGTAACAGCATTGCAGCGCATTCTACTGGCAATCAGCAGCGTCAGCAATTGAAAATACCTTCATTAGGCGATATGCAAATGAGGGCAGTGGAGAGTAAATTGAGCAATCTGACAGAAATCCAAAAAACGCTGATGATTGAAATACAAAAGCATGAACAAATTCAGGGCACTGAAGAGCTCTGAACCCCAACTAAAAACACACAGACAGAAAAGAATGGATTGAAGGGACGGTTAACTGTGATGGGAGTGCAGAATACTACTACTAACAATAATAACAATAATAACAATAATAACAATAATAATAACAACAATAATAATAATAATAATAATAATAATAATAATAATAATAATAATAATAATAATAATAATAATAATAATAATAATAATAATAATAATAATAATAATAATAATAATGGTATAAAGCATAGGCGCATATGACTTATTTTGTAATAATTGCATTTCCTTCGGCAGATCAAACACATCAGAATTAATATTTTTTGCATGAAAAAAATTAAAATATCCTTATAGGAACTCCACCTGTCTAATCAAAAACATGTTTAACAATAATTTTAGTTTAAGTATATTGCTTGCATTAAGTTCAAAAAATTTGACTTCAGAAAAATACAACCTTTATTTTTTTTTAAATAAATGGTTTATACATTTTTATTGCAAAATGATTTTGTTATTGCACACGTTTACAAACAAATGCACGCAGGCTGGAATTTCAAACGATTTCTAACCAACATGCAGTTTGGAATACAGCTAAGTGCATTTCAGTATTACCTCTAAACTGTTGTGTTTCATTCTCTTTGTGCTGCATCCACCTAAAAGCACATCACTCTGCATTACACTAATCTGCCAACATCTGCAGGGTCAAAGAGCTTCACCACCACACAGAATACCTCTACGCAGTCATTTGTGTTCCAGAAGATAACTGCATGCCATGGTTCTGTTCCTGCCCTCCTCTGCAGGTATAAAGATGTGAAAACGCACACACTTTTCAAAATGTATTAAACTCTTGTGCGTCAGATGTGACAAACCACCCCGAACTAACAGCAAGCTTTCTACTGTAACGGCTTCTTGTAACTGCGGGACATTCGGACGTGCTTTATTAAAAGTGATTTAACACAGCGCAAGATCCTTCATAAATATTGAAACTGTTTCCATGGTATTTAACTCGTATATAATGAAGCAGTGCCTGTGTAAATAAATAAATAAATAAATAGGGGTCCACTGAACCTTACAGTCCAACAAGCATCTTAAAACAACAGCAAGTAAAACGACTTCTAATAGTTAGAATTTGGTGTTTTCAAATTTAGAATTATTACATGGAATTACAAGAAATCTGTTTTGTGATGAAAGATGACAGAAAGTAATTTGAAATTCCAATTGATTTCATGGGATTTCAAGCACTTCCTCCCAGTCTGTCCGGAGTGCAATTACAGGTTAAGCAGCTGGTCCAGCTCCCTGAAGCACAGCCTCCAAGGTGATGCTCTCACAGGTGTGAAAACATCTGCTTTGCAAAGATTACACTCCACAGAGGTGCATTTTCAAGGGTTTAAAAAAAATAAAAAATTCTTACTGATGTTTAACATCTTAAGAGGTCTAGCCTGCTAAAGACTCCACTCCACAGCTAAAGAAAAAAAAGTGCTTTGCTGGCTCTGTGAAAAGACAGCAACTAAATTCTGTAAGAAATATAAAAAACAAACAAACAAACACTCCAACTGCAGAAACTGTGGCTCAGAGCACTAGTAAGAAAGTGTGCCCTCTACACTGGTTAGCACATGTGCTGGATGCAACTCCAACCTCGGGATACGAGAAGTTATGGTTCTAAGAAAACATTTGCATCCACTGGACTGCATGTTCAGCCCTTTATACACAGTCTTATATTGTACTGTGTCTTAACACCGCTGCTGAACGTGCTCTCATTTACCAGGTGAAGGGTTTGCTATACTGGTTAACTGTCTGCTGCACTGAGCTACTTGAATGCAAGCACACCTTAAATTATGGGACTGGTTGTTAAGATAATTACTGTGAATAGGACTGGGCTGGAAAACCAGAGCACCACTAATTTTCATAAATGCTACAGATTACTTTTTTATTCCCCATTCGTGTGCAGTTACTACATGTTTGTATTGTAGAAGTTACTTGTAATTATGTACCAGTAGACACAGTATATGGATTCACAGAGAAAATAATGAGACTTAATGTTAGCCAGTTCATGATTGTTAATATCCCAGTTGGAGTTATTAGGACCAATTATTTGTTCAAAAGGAACTTACTTGAGCAAACAAGCTTGATGGATGATGGAAAGTTTAAATTTAGCTATGGAAGAAAGCCATGCTCGTGACTGTGTGACTCTGCAGGTTAGTAGCAGCTCCGATTCACACAGTTCACCCCCGTGCTCCACTCACCCTGTGCGTTTGGTGATGGTGCCCAGTGTCATGGGTTGCTTGATCTGGGCCAGCGGCACCACTATGGTGAGGCTGGGCAGGGGAGACAGCCGCGGGTTCCCCATGCTGTTGCTGTTGGAGTCCTGGCTGCTTAACTTCGCTGCAAGGGGACAGAAAACATCATCAGGTGTTGAACTTTCTCCTTTCAAAGTACATTACAATAGAACTAAAACAGTTCAACATAACTACTGAGCAACCACTGAAACAAAAAAAAATTATGGGACTGACTGACTGTGCCCACTCCCCCTGGGACTGACTGACTGTACCCACTCTCCCTGGAACTGACTGTGCCCACTCGCCCTGGGACTGACCGACTGTACCCACTCTCCCTGGAACTGACTGTGCCCACTCGCCCTGGGACTGACCGACTGTGCCCACTCCCCCGGCCTCGACAGAGATCTGAAAGCTTGCAGACAGAGTACTGATTAAAGCTAACTGCCTCAAGATGCAGTACGACAATGCATTAGTGCCTCGGTGTGTTAATCAACCACACCAGCCATTCCCAATTACTTTGATTCGCAAACCCACTAAATAACGTTTTACACAAAACACATTTTCAACAGAAAAAAAAATGTAATTATACAAGTTAAGACATTTCCTATGAAGGTTAACAGCTTTTAGAGTATGACAGAAAGATAAAAACAAAAACAATACAAAACACTGAAGGATCAAGTTTAAGATGTAAACATAGGAGTGCAAGTTGTACATATGGAGCTGATCATGAAATAGGAACTGCCCGATCTCACATGAATCGCTGGGAACTGACCCTGCAAATATATACACTGTATCTATAGATATATAGTGCTGGAGAAGTCTACGCCCATCGTTTCAACACAGCAGCCTTAACACAGTGCATTTAGCATTTATTCTCGTCTATATTTCAGCTTTAAAAAAAAAAAAAAATAAAATTAAATGATTATAAATATTTGAACAGAGAATGAAGCGACATTAAATAAATTGAATGGTTAATTTCACTTATAGATATATAGATAGATAGATAGATAGATAGATAGATAGATAGATAGAGATAAGTGTAATAGAAAATACCTATAGAAAACACATGGGAACCATTATAAATAATGATGGATCTATTCAGAGAAGTTGAAGCTCTAGAAATGCAGCTTCTATCATTCTAAACCTATTTTCTAATTCCTTGTGCTTTTCTCACTGATGAGCACATTATTCTAAAACCAGAAAGCAGCCTTCAATATTCCTTTATTATCAACAGAAAATGTTGTAGCTCTTTGTAAAGGCTTAAGACAAATAATTAATAGAGAAATGTGTATAATCCATATAATTAAATTGAACGTTAGAGTAACATTTTAGTCCATAATGTCTAGAAGCTCAAGCTCAATTTTCATGTGTACAATTGCCATTGAACTATTTAGAAACAGAGATTTTAATGGTCTTGGTGAAAATGTTTCCTTTTGTTTGCAACAGTCTGTGTTCTGAACTTTGTTTTTCTAAAAGAAGGTAAAAAGGAAGTGGCAATGGGCACTGACTGAAAGGGAAATGCATGGATAAAGAAAGAAAGAATGAAAGAAAGACAAAAAACCCTATAAAGCAAGCCATTCTGTCTATAATGAAAGCACTTCGGACAGACCTGCTACAATGACTTGGAGGGTTTAGATCTTTAGCTCGTTGCTCTGTGTTTCATTAATACTGTGAAATGCCGGCTTTGTGCTTAATCAAAGAGAGGCCATATTAGAGCTTCAGCCTCTAAATAACCATTCTGTGGAGACGCTACACAAATCCAGCCCAAATCCACACAACCCCAACTCAAGAGGGTCCTTCACATTTCAAAACAACTGCACCCCCAGTGCAGCCACCTTTTGTGTGGAAGCATAACAGAAAAGAAAAAGAATCTGAACAGGAAGCAGGCTGTAAAGCCATAATGGTGCTTCAAATGGACTAAAGGTAGGAAAGGAAGGAGAAAAATCTTAATGAATTTAGCATCTCTCCTAGCGCCGTCTTAACCCCCTCCATGCCCACTAAACCCAAACTGGAACCGTACTGTCTGTTTAAGTAGATAAACAGACAATACAAAACGAAATACAGAAATATACCCAAACAAACACCACCTCTATTCTAGCTAAAAGTAAAAACAACTAGTTTATTACATACAAAGCCATCAGACACCTTTCAAGAGGTTGTTACAGACGCATCGTGTTGCTACAGCATTCTGCCAATTCACTTGGGTTCACAACCTCCCACCCCTTCCTCGCTAATCCCAGAGCCCTTTCATTCCATACAAGTAAAGAAGGTGAAATAACAGCTAGTGGGCTGCTACAGGTAATACTCCACTGCTCCACAGCCCTGTGGGTGTGTGTGCTTACACAGCATTAGAAAGTCGTGTCGTTATCACACCAGGTAGAAGCAATGAGCTGCTTCAATCAGCCAAGGTGAGCTACGGCTGAGAGCGTCTCAGCATTCCAGTTCTTAAACTAGACCTTACTGGAACAATACACAATGAAGAGGCGAGAGTAAGGGACTATTATTACAAACTCAATTCATTATGTACAGAATGCATATTATCTATCAGTTAACACTGCCACCATGGACTCTGCTTATAGGTTTAATCCCACGCATGCAGGAGTCTGACTGTAACAGTCACATACAAATATTCTGCTTTATTCTGCAGAACACAAGAAGTTTGATGGATTCTTATTGATTGTGATCAACAGCTGCTGACATGTATTGAGGCAAAATGCGGTTTGATTAGAAAGGGTGCCCAATTGAATAGGTTCGCTTTTAAAACAGCTGGCTTGTATGGGTGGCTTTAAAGCCCACAGCAGACTTCTGACTGGTCAGATGGATTAGTTTACTAGCCAAGAGAAGCAGATAAGTGTGTCTAAATGACAGGTAAAAACAAAACAAAAAAAACATACGAAGGTGCAGTGCCAAATGTACATGCTGCAGGCTTTCCAATGAAACAGAACTTACTAGGTTTTAAAATGCAACTGAGTGGAAATTGATTTCCACGCTTAATATTAGCATTAAATGAAAAAAACAACATATAACTTTTTTTTTTTTTTGCTTGTAAGTAAATCTTACTGGCTCCAGTTTTACATGTACATTCTCGGCATGGCTGTGTTCTCAGGAATACTTTCACATACACTGTTTTCATAGCTTTCTTGCTGGTCCAAGCTTCCCAGACATGTAATAGTAAAATAAAAAGCAGCACAGGAGGTAGGGATTAAGTTAAGGGGGACGTGAAAAGAGAAAGAAACAAAGGCTTCTCTGCTATGCTGGGGAAGAGCTGTCATGTCAAGCTGGCCTGTGGAAATTCCCTGAACTATCATTATTAAAATACTCACTTCCACAGACAAAAAGGGAGGCCAGAAAGTGCCGGACAAAAGAAATCCCAGCAGACAAAGTGAAAACAAATTAAAAAGAACCCTTATAAAACACAGATGCTGCAAAGAAAATAAACTGCACAAGATTTAGTGTTTGTGAAGAGATGAGACGTTTGTGGAAAACACATCAAGAGCAAGTCCCAGGTAATAGCGGACAAGGCCCAGCCTCCTCTCCGCTGAATCTCTTCCTCTTCTGGTCTCTGCAAGCCTGTTATTTCCAGCCCCGAGTGGGGTCGTGAGCCTATGTGAAAGTGGCACATCGCCAGCCGTTTCTAAAACCACAAGTGAACGGGAATGTTTTTAAAGAAACAGGCTTCCTGAAGGTAACTGGAACACACTTTTATTCAACAGAAAGCCACACTCATTACATCTCCACTGGCTCTCGCACTGCAAACTTTCAAACAGCAGGGTTCTCTCAGAAGTTCATACCATGTCATTTTAATCCTCTGGCTTTGAAGCATCATTTTACAAAAGCGCAGCAACTGAATATGAGGGAACATGACTCCCTGGCACATTTCAAGAATGCTTCCCCACATACATCAACAACATGCAATATACAGCTTTCCAAAGCATAACACACGTAGAGATCAAAACACAGAAAAGGAAGCCTATTCAAATAAATAAATAAATAAACAGTATAATATGTGAATTAAGTAACATTGTAACATGAAGAGTCACTGTATTAATTCTACAGGACATGTCTTAAAACCACAACAGAGTACTTCCAACTGTTACTGTAACAACCAGCTTGCAGGTGTGCCCAAGCAAAGGGTTATACATTTGGAAAACGATTGGGAATGTGCAATAGTAAAAAGCACAACCACCGGACTGGACTGTGATCCAACTAATCATGACAGTGCAAAATGTACCGCTTGTAATTCAGCGCGCACACACACACACACACACACACACATTTACTGCACCCCTCTCACTCGCTACACCGGGTCTGCTTTAGGGGAGTTTACTGCAGTGCTGTCAATAAACCCTCTCCTCGTCATGTTTACTAGTATAGACTGAATGCAATCAATGCACAATGTTGTTTATGCAGTGCTGTAACTATACTGGCCAAGGCAAAGGGACACCGGCTCGACATTATTGTTAATATAGATTACAAGGCTGGGTCAGCTGTTTACAGTTGAGATACCGGATGCTAAAATCACTTTAAAAATAATTCAAAGGGATCATTCGACATGTGGCTCTGATTCTGGTAAATGAATATGGTCAAATTGCCGGAATGGAAATGACCACCACATTGAGATTTTAAAGCGTGAAAGGTTAGCATCTAGAATATATGCAAAAATAAACAGCAAATCGCTAAAACAATAACATATCTTTAAACATCTCGGTAATCTGCTTAGAGGCTTTATTTGATTTAGTAAAATCGTATATAGTAATTCTAACTTCAAAGTTGTATCATATTTTCCATTACTTGCGAGAGTTGAATAATATTTTAGAGCAAATATGCACAGGTTTTGGATTACAGTGAGAGTCCATGTAAAAGGAGTCAATAAATCTGAATAAACGGGGCATCTTTCCTGAACTGGCTGACCAGACAGTATTTGAATGTACATGCTTTCTGAATTCCTGGTCACTGAAGCTGCGTATTCCTCTCGGCTTCAGGCTGAGTGCAGCCGAGCTCCAGTTCAATCTGCAGTGGGAAGAGGAAGCAGAGGCCCTGGACCCCAACACACCATCCCACACAAGCAATGCTGGCTGGACTGTAGAACAAACAACTCAATCAAACAAGAATAATAATAATAATAATAATAATAATAATAATAATAATAATAATAAATAATAATAATAATAATAATAATAATAATCTCTCTGTGATGGACTATTTTAATTATATAAAAAGGTAGATCTCTTCTACTATCTATTAACTCTATATTAAATCACACACTTTTTCTTCCCACTTTTGTGACTTCCTAATTATCATCCCTAAATCACCTAGAAGTACAGGGAATCAGGTCTATATTAGCACATGTTCATGACATTATGGGCTGTGGTATTACAGTCTGCTCCTCATGTTTAAAATAGACACAAACGCACTCAGAAGTGATACGAGAAGAGTTACTCACTGCCTCGGAGCTTGTTATCTTTTTCAAACAGTGTTTCACAACTAAGATTCATGTTCTGCAATTAGATAACAAGAGAAATGTGAATTTCTAACTCTGACATGTAAAGGAACACAAAACCTCTAAATCCGCATTAACCAGCAACACCCAGGAAAGCACCTTCACATTGTCTTCCACGACAAAACACATGTCACTTTAATGGGCAGATTAGTCAGAAGAATGACTTCATCTACTGACGAATGCTTTCACAAGTCTTTGGAAGTCCTATTGTAGAATGTTTTATAGTTACTCACAACACTACATACAATGCTCATTCAGAACACAGGAGAAATTAAAAACTCACAAGCCAGACCATTGAAAAACAATCTATTGAAAGTGTATCCTCTGTCCGGTCACTGCTGCACTTTTCATATGTAGTGTAATTACTTCATTACACAACAATGTTATTAAAAATGGAAGACTAACACCACTACAAGTCTTTTAATTCTAAAATAATATTTGAAACAAGTAAACGATTAGATTGGAATGCATGCTTGTAAATCTAAAAGAGAAAACAGATTTCAGAGCTATGCAACAACAAAATATACTTTTCACAAAATGAAGGAGACAGTTTGAAAAGCTGGTTAATAGATTAACAAAATAAAACATTTAAAAACATGTTCAAGCTTTACTTTAATGATTGCAAGAAAAACAGAAAAGACGGTTTATATAGTCTGAGAGCACAGCTGCGGTGCACCACCCAGTAGAATTAACAGACTCTGCTTCATAAAGTCGAATGAAACCTGCTGAATAATGTTACATTAACATACTGAATTACATATTGATTTGTAGTTTTCCATATACTTAATGAAAAACTGACAACAGCTGAAAAATGTGACGTTTAGAAATCTAACATGAAACACTGTACTACTATTATGACTTCTGGTAGACTTTTGCGATATCATTTTCTAGTTTATTTAATTACATGATGTTAAATGAAAAGATCAAAATTATGTTCAGATATTATTATTATTATTATTATTATTATTATTATTATTATTATTATTATTATTATTATTGTCTCAATCCTAAAATTCTAAAGTGATGCAAAACTTCTGGCCAGAGCTGTAGACATGATATTCAGAACAATTTACAGTCTTTAAAGTTTCAACAAGAAGCCCTTTTTAATACTTTTATAAAAAGGGCAAAACTGTTCCCTTTCAATGGTTGGTTTTGAACAGCTCTACTTTCCCTTAGTGCTGCACGTTGCTTTGGCTCCCAGACAGTAGAAGGACTCGGGTCATGAGAAGTGTCAAAAACGTGCTTCCTTCGGATGGGAAAGGGCAGTATGTTTCATCAACACGCGCTGACTGGACGATAAAAAAAAGCCACTGAACTTTATGAGTTTTCACATGAGAATGGGCAAATACGTTTTATAATTCACGTAAAAATAAATCTAGCAAGCACTTTTAAAAAAAAAAACACACAACTTCATAAATAAAGAAAAATGAAGAGACCAGGGTACCAATAAAGCACACCAAAATGCTGATCTAGCATCTTACAAATTCATAACACATTATTTATCTACATCACAAAATGAATGGTCGGAACTACAAGTTATAATTTTTGAACTGATCAAAACCAATCATCTCAAAATATATGAATTCATGTGGCAACACAGTGGGACGATCTAGATGTAGTCAAACAAAGTGACTGCAAACCGCAGGGACAAAAGAGTTTGATAAAATATGCATGGGAAAAACAAAACATAAAAGAACACCCCTTTAAAAACAATGTAGTCGTTTTCCAGATCTGTTATTGCAGATCTATTTTATACTTCAACCACAACGCATTTTAAATACCAACCAGCAGAATTCAAGACACTGTTCGTAAGGGTTTTACGGGGAGACAAAAAAACTAAGAACATCAAAAATAGTTGTGTGTAAGAAAGTTTTCTATAAGAAAGCGAAAGGTGTGTTTTTTTTATTTCTTGTGTTGAACACTGGAAGTGTTTCTCTCTATAGAAACCCCTGATCTCCCCCCATCCAGGAGCACAGGTGGCAATGACAGCTCACTGCAGATGTTTGTTTATAAAAGAAATGGTTTATCTTCAAATAAGCAGAAGAATCGCTTACCTTGAGGACTGCTTTGGCACAGAAGGGATCACTGACACTTCATTAGGTTGGTTTGGGTTTGTGTTCTGCAGGCCTACATTGCAGTTCATAAAACCTTGTGTTTGTTTTTGTTTGGTAGTTTAGTTTTTTTTTTTTTATCTAAAAACACGGCTTATTAACCATTAGGATTAACATCTAAAACCAAGCTGGATATTTGCAATGCTATTTACACACATAGCATGTTTGGAGTACTCGAAAAACAAGATATACTTTTTTTTCCCCCCAAACTGAAATGGATTTAGTTTAATTTTAAAGATAAGTGCCACAGAATGGCCTTGTTTGTGGGAATACAATTACACTACTGACAAGTAAATCTGAGAACACAGCACCCCCTAGAGGACAAATTGTGCATGTCATCTGACAGGTCAAGCAGCTTTTGTCCTTTCATTCTACAGACCAGATAATTCATTTATAAATCTTATGAAAATTTAAGGGGCATGCAGCCTGTAGCAAACACCAAGCCCATGTGCAAGACAACATTACAAGACATTGCTGCATGGAAAAACAAAGGGGGTTCATTATAGCACCGTTTATGTATTTAAAACAAACCATAAATAGTAAAACAAAAACAACTAGATCACTAAATACTCATTCAATAATATATATATTATTATTATTATTATTATTATTATTATTATTATTATTATTATTGAGAAACAACAAGAAGTACTATTGGCATGTAACTATATAAATACTGGTACATTAATCTACAATTTAAAAGCACTTTGGTTCGATGTAGAATTATTATGTTTATATGCAATTCTTATCTGAATATAGTGTCATGTTTCCCCACCACACACAGGTCTGCTGTATGCCTGTGGAAAAGGAGTATGAAGTAGATCATTGTATTGAACAGCATGGATAATGCACTAAGCTTCAGTAAACTGCCATGACTATGGTATCAGACTCTTATGGATTGCTTGCAACAATGGGTGTGTGCTAACAGATTAAAAAAAAAAAATAAGCCACCCAAAACAAAATTTGTGTTGGCGTGTTAAAGGCGAAGGAAATGCCAGTTTTATCAGCTGTGAATTAACAGTTTCCGCTGCTTCACTTTTTTGGTAAGGAAAACAAAACAAAGAAGCCCACGTACACATGGCAGGCTGGCACACACGTTCTGAATCAGCAAGATAGAAAACAAGCACACAGCAAAGAAAAACTCAAGCAGTTAAAACTGCAAAGCCGGTTCCAAAATATTCTGTAGTACGTTCACCTTGCTGTCAGTCAAGATCCACAACATGCAGCCCCAAGAGAAGAGGACAGAGCACAAGGAATGAGCTGCTTTACTGGCTGACTGGAGTTCTCTTATCAGACATCAACACGGTGAACAGCACAGGCTGACGCGCAACTTGAAAATACTTTCAGCTATTCAGCAAGTACTGTTGTTTCGAGTGCATCGAAACAACACATACGCTTCCATGCTCCTTCTGTACCAGCAACACATGACCCTGAACACAGACCCTGATCATCGCTGAGATCTTTACACAGACAGAAAGACACATCGCCGAGATAGTTACAGACAGGTTTATTTATTATGTGACGCATATATATATATATATATATATATATATATATATATATATATATATATATATATATATATATAAAAATTTAATTTCAGTATCTTTACAGGATACATGCTTCTGACACACTCTGTGAAATGTAACACCTGAATTTCCTATTACAAACCAGCTGCTATATTTAAACTATTGAAAACACATTGCAAAGTGAACTGTTATTTTTACAAAGACCGCCCGCTTTGGGAAGGAACCAGAAAAGTACACATCCTTCAAAGTCACTCTGATGTCATGAGCGATAACTATGGGGTCTTGTGTTGTGACTATTGTGTGTCTCTGTGTTACAGGTGCATCATCTGATTCCTGTTGCCCAAATGAAGCTGATAAAATTGTATTTACACAGAATAGAAAGATGACAGATGCGGGGTGTTTCTGTTCGGGGCCCAATTCTCCAAAAGCAGAAAGTTAAGAAAATAATAAAAAAATTGATGAGATGAAAGCATCTTTTAAAATGTCAGTGTTACTGAATTATAAGATATCAAATTTAACAGCAAGAAAAGCAAAGAAAAAAAATTTAATATTGATGTATTTATTTATTACATTTTTGTAGATTCTTATAAAGTACAGCTACAGACTTTAATTTAATTCAGACTCTTGCAACTGAAGCCATTTCTGACCTTGCCACACAGTGCTGCTGATACTGGATATTAAAAATATATTTAAAAAAAGACTAATGTTGAAGTCAGTTAACATCTAAAGGTTAAACAAATTTAACAGTGACACAAATAACACACTTTAAACAGGAAAAACAACATAAATCACACTCTGATGAAAGCTGGGGAAATATTACACCACATGCTATTTGGGCCAAAAGACTATACTTCAGAAGTTATTTGATGATGTAATCACCACTAAATTTGACCTGAAGAAAAACTGGCAGCTTTTTAAAATAAAAAATTGGATCTTTAGGAGATCCCAGGCTAAAATGTCCTCATGGAAAACGCTTCACTCCAGCAGAATCATCTATTACAGCGGATACTGTCTGCAGTTAAGCTGGCGCGTCCATTTTGAGCAAGAATAATACAAAAAACAAAAAGTATAAAATATAAACTTTAAAAAAAGAAAATGGTAGAAAATGTGAAAGTGTTGTCTTGAGCAAAACGTTTAAAAGCTTAAGAGAACATGTTCTGTTTCAATAAGAAGGATTCTCATATCATGTAATGATAATCGCAATTCAGTGAAATAATCCACTATGTTTTTAGAGCGCCGTCAGTCATGAGACACCAGCTTATCTATAGCACAAGGAGTTTCTCTACCATGAATGTCTTCACGGTTAATGTTACAGATTATTTGAGAAATCAACTAAATAAACTTCCTACTGTATTTGTGAAATGTCACTGATCAGGGTCTGCTTGTAGGCTACTTAGTTAAATAATGACAAGCATTTGCATTATAATGGGATATTTGAGAGCTCCCTTTCAAAAATGACCTAAAATAATCCTTATGGAAAAAAAAACGTGAGTTTCCAATATAAATCCAAGATTTAGTTTTTTCCTTGACTGGCTAATGCCATTCCCATTAATGGAGACACTATAGAGAAATGAAGCCAGTGCTTTGCAACCTTGGGTTAGGACAGTCTGAACAGTGGCAGTTCCAGGGAACTCGGATGAACTCTGGCAGTCAGATGCAGGCTGGAAATGGATCCACAGCTCTGGACATTTGACAAATAAACGGGACACTGTTGCACAGGGTTAGTGCTCACAATCCGGACGCAATACCTGAACAACTCTGGCAGAGTTTAATTATTTTTTTTTTTTTTAAATCACTGCTGCTAAATGTTCAATCAATAAAGGTTAATAACTAATACTTTAAAAATGGCAGCTTAACTTAGGCATTGAAATGTATGTGTAATTCTGTCACTGTGGCACAGTGGTAGCCTCTTTATTATTGTGGAAAGTCTAGGAGGATCAGACTCTTTCCTGTTTGCAGGACAACGCTCCTGCATTAGGCCCCCAGTTTTCTGCAGTGTCTTTTGGTGGAAGCACACCAGAAAGGATTCCGAATCTACAACGCTGCTGTTGTTTTGCTTGCATTGAAAATGTTTCACAGTGTGCTGTTACCCAGCCACCACACGCAGGCGCTGTGATCTTACCATGAAGCGGGGATCCTGATGGGCTTCCGGACAAGCCAGGAACCGGACTGCAGCGGCCGCCTTGTTTCGAGGTGAGCTCCTGCTCAATCTCTTCCAAACCCGCACTTTTCTGGAAGCGGCTCATCCGGTTGACGACGCGGGGAGACATGTGAGTCCGCACACAGGGCTGCCCTCCGTAGGGGTTAATGGGAAAGACGTGCGACGTGCCCCGCAGCGTGCTGATCACCACCCACCTGCAGTCAGGGCTGAAGCAGATATCCTGGACCTGCAGTGACAAACCAAAGATCCCATTAGAAAGACAGGCTGGTACAGTATGCAGTGATCATCTCTGTGCCACTGTGCTTCACTGCTAGCTGTGTTCTGGGGAACTGCAGGTGCTGCGCTATAAAGATACACAGTTTAAAGGACATAAAGACAATACACTTTGTATTCAATGGTCAGAAAGTTAAAGATCCCCAGAGCCCCTGGCACTGTACACTGCATTCTTGTTATGACACATCACTTGCCTCTAATAACGGTTAACTTGACCACATCATTTTAATGAACAAATTAATTGAATGCCTGGCCATTCCAGAGAGTGGATATAAAGTGGGCTAATTACATTTCACTGGGGTGTGCTGTGTATGTGGTGGGAACCCAATATTGAAAGCAGAGTTTTCTATAAAACCAAGGTACGCTTTAAAATACCAAACTAACATTACAGCTGGCATGCAGCACTAAAGGCCTGCACAGTACAGAGCTTGCATTGGTTACCAGAACTATGGGCTTACTCTCATTTCAACCTACTTTCCAGTATGCTTCCTACTCAGCTAACAGGCTGCATTGATAAAATCTCAGCAACTATTCCAGACATGCACTACTGACAAAGGAACGCAAAAATGTTCATTATCATGCATGTTTTCAAACTATGGCTTCAGTCTTTGGAGAAAAATAAGGGGATTTCATTCAGGTACTTTAAACACAATACCGGGCTGTTTGATTGTCAGTTCAGAGCAGGCTTCATTATTAGAGAAAGTCAAACACTGCCATTTACCTCCGCTTTTTCTTTTTTTTTTTTTTTTTTTTTTTTTACTCTGCATTTAAAGATTTTTCAGCCAATGAGTGTCAACCTGACAGAGCTCCAGGCTTCCGGGCTCGTTAACTCTACAGTACTGTGTCTCTGTGCATCCTGGGAGGAAACAAGCATCCGTATGAAGACTGAGAACTAGAGCTTCGCTTCCAGTACTAGAAGCACAGAGCAGCTGCGAAGCTCCTGCAGTTACTGTACTGTGCGGCTTTAAGAAACACTGCATTTAATTTCCACTGGAGCACACAAAAGGTTCTAACTTCTTAACTAGATTACAGGTTGAAGATAGATTTGTATCCTCCAAGGACAGAACCTTCTTCTCGATACAGAAAGCTTTTAATACTCAGGTCTAAAAAAAGAATAATAGGAAAAAGGCCTGTCAGCCTGTGAGCATTCAGCTACAACACACAAAAGCAATGCAATAGAAAACTGAAATAATGTGCAGAGAAAGAAGGAATTTGAAAATGTACTTAATATCTGTAATGTGAAACTAAATTAAAAAAAAACAAAGACCAATGACTTTTTACACTAGTGTCAAAATTCTAAACTTTAACACAAGGTCTCTTTCACAAACAAAAAACAAAAAAATCAAAGCTGTTTAAAAACCATGACCTTTTTGGTCACTGTACTGCAGTTTAAAAAGTGTGACAGCGACTCTTTATCATCTCACTGTATTTACCTACACAGACTGAGGCCAGTTATAACAGCAGTTTGTGAGTCAGAACAAGCAGAGTCAGGCAGCCAGAGAGATAAGCCGGGGTCCTTGCCGTCAGCCTCCCAACATTATCACTTCTGTTATTTGTTCTGCTCCAAGATAATGCAGGTTTCAGGCCTTTTTACTGTTTACAATGAGAGATCAAAGTGAACGCCTGGTCAGGCAGCAAACCTAACATTAGTCAGTAACAAATTAACAAGGACTCGTCTCGTTTGAAATCTCTTAGCCTGTATGGAGGCTTCTGCGTTGGGTAGATCACCCCCTTAACAATAACACTGCCTGCTGTATATAACAGGGTGGCAATGCAGAAACACACTGAAAAGAGGAGATCACTGTCAGAGGCTCAGAGGGCTGGAAGGACACACGTTCAAACCCTACTTTACATTAACATGCACAGATTTATTTTTATTTACAGAAATGTAAGAACGGTGCATGGGGTTATTCAGACCATTGTACCCTGAGATTCATAACTATGTATAAAAACTGTTGACAGGTTGACATTTTTTAGACCGGATATCAATTCACAGTAAATACAATTACCATGCTTAACATTAACATACATTCATTATACAAAACATCCGAGTTGGTGTAAATGGAAGACATAACCCAAAGATTACATTTAAAAAGCACATTCCAGTTAGAATGGGAGAGATCCAGCCCGCCCGCCCACACTGGCTTTCAGGAGCCGAGGTAAAATAGGAAAGTGCAGCCAGCTGGTAGAACTGCTGTTACCAAAAAAAAAAAAAAAAAAAAAAGGTCACTAGAGTTTGCTGTCGATCAGCAACACGTTTTAACAGAATAAATGTTCTGATGTTTAGACTGGATCAATAAGAAAGGTACACTTTAAAGACATTTCAAACTAGCCTCCTCAGGAGGAAGTCACTTGTGTATCAATGTTAAAATGGCTTTTTTTTTTTTTTTTTTTTTTTTTTTATCAGTTGAGGGAGTCCAGTTGAACAATGGAGTTCATTTATGCTTGGCTTTACTGGGAAACACCTGTCTCAGACTGGGGAATAAGTGGTCACTTCAATCCCTCCCACACAACATTTCAAAAGCTGTTTGTGCACAAGAGCACGCTCTATATTACAATGAGAAGACTGACTTCACTCCCAACCATGTCTAATTCTGCTCTAAGAGCTGAATAACTGCTGTGCATAATGAGGAAGACCGCTAGGGCATCCGTTACACATCTCATCAAAACATGCCAAA
This sequence comes from Polyodon spathula, assembly GCF_017654505.1. Taxonomy (NCBI): domain Eukaryota; kingdom Metazoa; phylum Chordata; class Actinopteri; order Acipenseriformes; family Polyodontidae; genus Polyodon; species Polyodon spathula. Next base: position 123,659 of record NC_054574.1, on the reverse strand, counting down.
CAAAAAAGCCTATCTGTATATACAAAAATACAATTAAATAAAAATACTTGTGCGAAAGCGGATTCTTTTATTATTTCCTGTTCAGGATTTCCTGATCGGAGAAATGTTTTTAACCCGATTGTTCCTTATACAATGAACACACGTCCCTATTTATTCAGAACTCTTCCTACACAAAATAGCTTAAGGTTCAGAATTATTTTTAAAGGCTATTGATGCAGAACAGGCTGGGCTGCATGCCTTTAAGAAAGTCCTCTAATCGTACTAAGCATGGGAAATAGTTCCTGGGAGCAATTGGGCTGGGTCTCCAGAGTTGCCACCGCGGCTCCTACTGCTGAAGTGCTTTGGGTTCCATCAAAGACTCCAAACCAGCAGAGGCAGCGTCCGGGGAGGTCTGTGAGCAAAGGACTCCTCTGAAACACAGCCGCCCTCCCCCCCCCCCAACATGACTTGCTCAATCTCAAACAATATTCTCACATGGGCAGCACAGCGCTTTGCTTTCCAGCGTTCGACACGTCTGGACACCTTACATGCTGGAAAGAAACTGGCTTTAAGATGCAGTTACTGCAGTGAAGGCTTGAGATGTGTGGCTTCTTTGGCCAGTCTGTTTATCTAAATAGCAAACCCAGCAAAACCACACAGTTGTGCTCCCATGCTGCAATATTCAACATCCACAACTTCAAACTGCTCCATCAGAACCGAGCACAGAAACCTTGTGGCTCTGTCCCGCCTTCTGTGTAGTTTTTCAAACAAGACGGACAAATATTCATTTAAGGGGTCCTACAGTACAGTATGTGCTGTTTCTTATTACTTTTGTAATCCCTTCTACTCTATCACAAGAAAAAAAATGAACAAACTTCACTAAAATATAAAGCTTGTGTCTTTAAAAAGTTTTACTTTATAAATGTTCACAACAACAACATTTGGCAAAAGCCATGTTTGATGGCTCTTGTGTGGATTTTGGGTCTGGTTTATCAGGTTAGGCTAAACAAAGGAGGCCTTGATTCTCTGCCCCCTTGTCCTCAGAGACTCATGGCGTAGCTCACATTATCTCAGCTCTATTATCTCACCGGCATCTCTGCTGTCCGCCTACCTTTGCTTCCGGCTGAGGCAATCATGTGGCCAGGACCGGGACAACCCAACAGTGAAACACATCTTAATAAACAGCCCACGTTACTGAGGCGAGAGCCACCTGGAGTGCACCACGGTTTGATTAACTTGGATAAAACTAAACAAAAGCAAGGGAATACACTAGGAGCGGAATCATGAAAATAAAATATATATATATATATATATATATATATATATATATATATATATATATATATATATATATATATATATATATATATATACACACACACACATAGTATTGTGCCATCATTTGAGGTCTGCGTCTTGCTGCAATATATTTATAACGGAAAATATAACTGTACAGTAGAGTAGTGTTAGAATGACATTTTTTGTTAATGATAGGATTCCTTTGGCAATTACAGCACCAACATCATCCTGACGCTGGATAATATCGAGGGAGCTGTTCGACAGCCAAAACACCTATCAATGGTGAGACACTGGTCTACTTTCCACCCACTCTCGCTGCACCACTTCCATGCCTTGAATTAAAAATCAGAGGATGAACAAAGGGAATGTTCCTCACATCGTCACACTGTGGCGGAGATGTATTTTATGTGCTCCACCCAGCAAGTAAATAAACTACAACTGCCCCGGCACCACAACTCCTTCGTACAAAAGAATATTTCTACCATTCCCCCACGGTCTGCTTTCTGAAGAAAATGAGTGTCATATGCAGGAAGTTTGAAAGTGCATCAACAAGACAGATTTGTGACCGGGGAGTGGGGTGGGGGCGGGGGTGGGGGGTCATTCTTCTGGGTGCTGAACTGAACTCCAAGAACAATTATAACACTCTGTATTTATTTTACTAAGATAAAGAACAAATTTTGCACCAGATGCCAACACTTTAACCTACCACTAATGTACGCATTTGTCACAGGCCAAATACCCATTCTTAACATGAAGATAAATGGATAACACTTTCAAATAAGCAGCAAAAAAATAAAGACAAAACACAACGTGTAATTGCATATGAAGCCAAATATTTCCAATTAAATATAAATCATCAACTCATTCAAAAATGCAAACAAAAATGCAATTAAAACATTAAAACAGACTTGGCAGAAACGTGGCTGTATTTAATATTCGTCTCCCAGTCTCCTCACTGGCTACTGATTTAAAAGGAAGCATGCAGCAGTTCCTGGGAATTGTTGGCAGACTTTATCAAGGGCCTGTCCGCTTCCAAACCCCTGTAGTTCAGGAAACGGGGAAACCTGTTTTCACATGTTCTAATAAAATAAGAAATTGATTTCCCAGGTAGATTCCACCTGGGGAAATCAGCAACGCATCTGTTCTGGTCTTGACAGAATGTCCTGCCCTCTGCAGAGAGGACAAACTGCGTTCCACGGCAGACTCGACTCGAGATATATATCGAGGTGAACAAGATCAATCTTCCAACACTCAAGCACAGCAGCGTTTTATAAAATGCGGGTTTATCTGGCAGGAAAAGAATCATAACTTTTGAAAGAAAGGTTAATGATTACCATTTTTCAAAGAAAGCTCTGTGGAACGTCAAATGTGATTAATTGGAAAGACACGATGTTCAACTACCCCAGAAATTCTGAAAAACAAGCTTTATATAAAAAGTTGCCTTTCATTTACAGAACATGACAATAGCCTGCCTTGGAAAACACAGATAAGAATCATAATTCAATTCCAGGTAATTAAACATGTCAAATGTTTTGTCCGGCTATATTTTGGCTAGTTTTTTAGCTTTATAAAATGCAAGCATTTAAAGCTATGCTTGAGAGTATGGCTGATATGGAATGCAGGCTTACTGAAATGAAGACAGTGGGTCTGGAAGGGATTGTTGCACACAGTAACCCACCTTGGCCTCTGTCTCCCCTCTGTGGAGGGTGTACAGGTGATGCACGGCACTCTGCGACGAGGACCACGGGTGAGTCAGAACTTGAAAAACGTGGAAATCGTGGCCAAGTGTGTCAGCAGTAACGAGCAGCATTCCTGAAAAACAAGACACACAGTCAGTGTTACTCATTACTAGCTGAGCGCTGTCCCGGAAACGGACCATTCTCTGAGGAACATGCTGGAGGTATGGAGAATAGTTTGAAACAATAAACGCTTTCGAAATACTCTGAACTGTTTTGCCACACTTTGGGCTCTGAGAAGTTGAAATGTGAGGTTAGCAGAGTTGTCCCATTTGCTTTGTTTGCTAAAGATTATCATTGGTTTAAAGCATTCTATTACTCACACCCTGTGCCTGCTAGATCAGGACCTTACTCATTACTAAAACACTGTCTTACAATAACAAAAAACTAGATTTCATTAGAATCATATTTATTTTAAATAAAATCACAGTAGACTGATTTACTGTTGATCAGCTGACAAGGCAATTTCTTATTTTATTATTATTTCAAATCAGTAAAACTACAGAAACCCTTTTTTTGTTTTTTACAGCACGCAGTACACTTACAAAAGCCACATCAAAACCACCCCTAAACCCACACTTGATTTTTATTAAAAAAAATAAAAATACTGTATGATTGCAAAAATGGCACAGACACATTAAGATGAAACACAGAATATACAAACCCATAATCTAAAGCTAGCATCTGAAACAAGCTCTTACAAATGAATGATGAACTCCGATTGTGTTCATGTCACAGGCATAATTTAATACCGTGATAATCAGTCATTTCCCTATTTCTAATCTTTAATGTTGAGGGTGCAACGGCAGGGTTTCAGTGGTGCCGGTGTTTTTATTGTGTGGTTTGTCAGATCTAAAGAGGAGGTTAAAAACGGCACAAGATTAAAAGATTCTAATGACCCAGATGTGAAAAAAGAATCAAAAATAAAAATCTGCAAAAAAAGAAAAAAGAAAATGGTTAAAGTTTGGGTACGAGAATTAATTTATTTTGCTTCCAATTTAACTGCTTCCTATTTTTCACACCAACGAACTGCCTGCCTGCCAAGTGAAGGAGGAGATGGCATCTCTCTTTAAGGGGGAAATGGGGAGAATAAAATACTAATAATACTACGACCGCACACATGAAAAGAAAACAGAGTGGGTACTGAATTAGCTGGTGGTTCACTATTTCTGCTGTATCAGAAAACTAAACCAGACTACGGCCTGGCCAGAAACGAAATCCACGCCCCAAATGAGGTGCCAAGCCACAAGAAGCATTTGCGTCAACTGGGAATACATGGAAAAGAAGGGCTTCTAATTATAGCGCTGGAAACGGAAGTGCAGAGTGATTAGGAGTCGAGGCGCTGCGGTGTGTTTATCTGGGAGCTTCCTCTCTCTCCCGCCCACCCGCCCGCTCGCTCCCTTGGCCTGGGTTTGATAGATGAGGCTTGGCCTGGAGGGTGGGATAGAAGTTGCTGATGGGACACAGTGTTCTCCAAAAGCCAGTGGAGACTGGAACCGAGCACAAGGGCTTTTGTGGCCTTGTTGAAATACAGGCCTTCATAAAAAGAGGCGTCAGTCGGTTAGCCCGAGAAACTAAATTATAAAGCATGCTTTTCAGCACTGGTTAGCCGCTCTAACATTTCAGAAACCTGAGGACGCTTCCACATGTCTGGCACATCCTATTTATAACACCTTACCCCAGTGTTTATCTGCCATTTACTGCACTTCTACAAGACCAGCAACACATGCATTTAAACAAAATATTGTTATTTTTAAATAGAAACCTCTGATTTATTTATTTTGAAATACATACAGCCAATTAGAAATACTGTACATGCAATTATCACACATGTTAAAAAAAAACAAAAAAATGTTCTAATTGCTACGCTCAAAATAATATTTTCACTGTACTTTATATCCCAGCAACAAGATTTCCGGGGAATTATACGAAACTAAAGTTTGGACCAGTTGGACCATTCATTGGAAAAGTTACAGAATTAAATGATGGATGAAACTTTTTTTTTTTTTGTCGCCTGTTTGTATGCTATTTTTAACTTTCAAAAGGAAATCCTTAGCCTAACAATAGCACTGGTGCGATATGGAAAGTCATTTTCCCCTTCAAGGCCCTGCAAGCGCTGTTCAGTCTTTATCAGCATATTTATTAAAACTGTGGAAAACACATTGAGAGCAGCTGAGCAGATCAGGGCCACAGATCAAAGGCAGCCCCGCACCGATTCTCCATTCCTTCTTTGAGGCCATGGCTGAGTGAACTCAAACCAATGGCCAGTATCCACAGAAACCATCAAGATAGCAGACTGACTTGCTAACACACAGACTCGCAGGTCACCGCACAGTCAACAACTTGCTCATCTTTTCCATGCTAAGTGAAGATTCCGTCACTGCAACTGCTTCTACTAAATACCAATAGATTAGAGAGCAGAAATGAAGACAGAACGGAAGGCTGCTACTCATACGGCACAACATGCCGTTTTTACTTTTAAAACCCTACCTGGAGAGAAAACAAGTTTCTTGAAACTAAAAACGAGCAACAATATTTATATTGCATTCCTATACAGTTGTACAATTAATAGGTTGTTGATGATATAATGAGACATAAAAGTGAGAAGAATTATTGGCATGCCTTCTGCGCATATACACACACACACACACACACACACACACACACACACACACACACTGTGAAATTCCACATAAAGGATGTCTTAAGATTTTTCTGGGCACATCAGCTCAAAAGAATGAGTATTTTGGCTCAAATGGATTCTCTAAGCCGTGCTGCAGATCCATCTTAAAGGATCCAGATTCATCTGATTTACAGTCAAGCATAACAAAAGGGTGTGTGTGTCTGCTTTATAGCAAGACCACCTGTAAGTTGCATATATTAATAGATAGAAAAGCACTTTTCTAGCCAAGAGGCAGTAATTACTTTAATATTTAGACGTGCTGCATTGTGCAGCTCTAGCCTGCTGTGCAACATTGCCCCCGTCTCCACATCTTTATAAACACACAAGCCGTCATGGGCATCTTTATTTAATCACAGCGCTTGCAGGTCCTGGTTCATTTTTATACTGAATCCACCATAAACATTATTCACAGAATAAATGCATGGGTTTTCTGTAATGGTTTGACTTGGTCTGTCTGTAATTTTAAACCCACAATGGACTGCAGACACATCGCTACATTGACGCAGCCAGGTCAAGCCAACCCTGTCTGGATCCAAGATCCCCTGTTCACACCCGGAGCAACAACATGAATGAAATGCCAAATAGAGGAGGACAAAACAGCTCATTTAGTCCTTTAGGTTTGTGCCTAAAAGCATGTTTTGTTGGTTCCAAGAATTCCCCAAAAAATGATCAAGAGGGCCAATCTACAAAAAAGACTTAACCAAGCCCTTGACCAAGACCGGAAAGGTTCAGCAAAGCTGGGACACAGAACCATTCCGGAATGTAAGAGTCATGATCGTGTTCTCCACCCGTTTCGAAATGCTCTGTAAACGTGCATTCTTTAACAGAAAAAACATCTCTGTTTAAAATGCCTCTGACCTTAGGCTCTTTTGTTTTTAGACAACAGCTAATAACAATATAAACAGCAACAGCAGAGTGCCATCAATCGCTCTGGACCAGTGTAATCAATTACACTAAGAGACCCACACTGAATGCATTAACACTGAACTCTAATCTGTCTGTGTGTTTAGAATATGAATGGCAAGTTTATCAGTACAGTCAAATGTCTGAGGGTTTAAGTGGAATCAAAAAACATTAAAAGTACAAACACTGCAAAACTATAGCAGGGTGCAAGTGACATTACTGTGTTTCATCTGCCACATATTATAAATAACAAGAAGACAATTCATGATTTGTTTACAAGCTTACTGAAAACACAACTTTGATCCTGTTTTTGCACTAGTACAGCACACTGAATGGAGCTGCATATGGGCAAAGCAAAGCAGTAGAATTAATTCTTTAGATTTGTTCAACATTCCACACCAATTGACTAAATTATTAGAGTACGGAGGGCTGAGGGGTCGTGGCTCTTTAAAGCAGCAAGGTCGCTTTCTTGCTTTATATAAACAAGTAGCGAAGTGCACTTAACTTAAAACTAAAGCGACAAAATGTGTTTTTGAAAGCAGGTTTCCCCTTTAAGGACCATCTGTTGAAATTCCCCTGAGCGAGATCGCTGAACTAATTGCAGTGAGAAACACACAGATTCCTTGATTCCTATCAGTTGCGTGATTCAAAGCAATTCTGCCGAGAGGCTTGACTGACGCTCAGCACTCTGCCCCGGCTCAGAGGAGAGCTCCTCGAACCCGTGTCCCGTCCAGTCCAGTCCAGAGCTGAACCACATTGTTCTCTGCCCTGCCCGCACGCAAACAATCTGCTGCCAGTAAGATATTTGTTTAATTCGGAACTCACTCACAGCTAATAAACAAGAAAGGCAGTAAAAAAAAAAGAAGAAAAAGAAAAACAAAGTGATTGCAGCTGTTAAAGTGGACGGTTCACAACTGCGTTTATCTGCATCCTTTAATTATATTTCTATGAATAGATCTCAAGCAGCACACATTGCGTGCCAGATAGCCCACCAGCCACCATGCTCTATCCTTTCTGTTCTGTTCTAACTCCAACATATACAACTGGCTGTATTTTTTTACATTTGCCGTGGGATTTTTTTTATTTTATTTTTACTTCAAAGCCATAATGAACCAATTTCCCTTTCTTTCTTATTTCCACTTTACTAATTATTGGGCTACCGCAATTCACTTACTTAACAATCACAATTCCAAACACTTTGCATGTCACTAATGCCCTTATTGCAGGGAACTTTACTGTTAAAGGGTTAAAAGACATCAAGGATTTTCAGCTAATTAAAATAAGGGCTCTCTCCTCAGTCATCCCAAAGCCTTTTACAGTGATTTTATTTTTGATTATATGCTCTAATCATGTAGAGAAACTAAATTACAGTGTGCATGTGTTGAATAACAGACTAGGCAACTACAATTCCAAATCAACGAATCCCAGCTTGAACCTTCAAGCAGGGCTAACTTTCCGATGCCAACCTCAAAACTCTTTATGTCTTTCAGGTTTACGTTTAAGCAAATGATGTGATAGCAGATACACTACGTTATCTTTAACTAGACCGGACAGTCCTAAGGTGAAGCTTTTGAAGTTTATAGCATCCTGTAAAAGGCATGTAAAATACCAGAAGAAATCAGAATGTGGGGGAAACAGAAATCAGAATGATTCTGAAAGCACATTTAATCTTAACCCTGGAACTCTCTTTGAACTGAAAGTCTCAGTGCCAGTCTACACCAGTTCAGCTCCGACACAAACCAATACCCACAGAAAATGAAGGTTTTAATGAAGCTTTTTACAAGAGGGGAAAATAAAACTGCAATCTCTATCTGTGCAGCACTCTCCACCTTATCAGCTCCAGTCACCCCCCCCCCCCAGAGGCATATAGGGCAAAGGTTGTGATTGTCATCATTGCTTAAAATGTTTACCAATGGCGCCCCCTAGAGCTTTTGTGCTTACACCATCTGTCAGATAGGATATTAGCAAGTTGATAACATGTCAGCTATAATCAGTTTTTCAAAATGGAATTTCAAATGCATTTACTTTACAAAGTAATTGAGCATTTTCAAATCAGAGGCACTTTTTACTTAACTAGCTTATAGTCCGATGTGGAATTATTCATTTCAATAACTGCAGATTTCATCTATTTTACAGAGATGGGGAGAATGCAGAACAAATGACAAGCTCCTGCCCACGACATATAAAGAAAAGCCGGCACAAAATACAAATATATACATATTAAAATACATAAAATAAAACAAACACAGTAACTTCAAAGCATTCACTTCAAATCAAAAACCTAAAACAAAACTGCAATGTGCAGAAATACAAAATGGAACACCCACAACACCACAGAACTCAACAACACGGAACCACAAGAGAAACAGAATTCCATAAAGAAAAGGTCATTCTGGAGTCACATGGGGAAGGTTTGCTGCACTGAGCAACACACTGTGTGTCAGGGATGCGGTTTACTCTCCAACATGCCCAGGAATGGAATTCTTCTCCATTAATCTTTCAGCAACAGCTGATATGATACGAAGCACGGGGTGTATTATGCACATACAGGACTGTGTCTCTGTTCATGCTGCAAATAGAAAAGGCCGTATTTATTGCAATGCACTTTACAAGAAGTGGTGGGAACTCTTTTTTGTAGCGAAGTGGTGAGAAATGTCCAACCTTCTCCAAAGAGCGCTCCCTGTAAAGGAGCAGACAGCATCCCTGGGGATTTGAGATCAAGGCCCAGTGAAGAGCCAGTCTGGGGTTGGGTCTAACTTGTGACGGCTGAATGAAGGGAGATTAGCAGGAGCTGAATTAAAGCCAGTCTGAACTCCTCCGGCTCGGGCTGCGTTCAGGACTCAGGATGTTGTTGTTTGTTTTGTCGCTGCATGGTGTTCAGGGGGCCCCACAGACTGTTTATAGATTTTTGTTGGTTCTTTTTCCCTTTGTCTGTCTGAGTAACATTGATTAGATATAATCTTTCTTTTTTCAGTAGAATGTATTAAACACAATTTCATCCAAGATGGAACTGCATTTGCTAAATATTTATGATTTTTCTTTTTATTTGTGTTGAATCAAGGCAGAAAATAGGATATCACAGAACATATTTGTTACTGTCCCTGAACAATTCCAACAGCAGAATTGTGATTTGTGCCACATGCTACTGAAACAAAGCAGGCAACATTGTAACTGCTACTTCCGGGCTTTTACATAAAACTAAAATTACACAGGGATATTAGTAATGTTATAAAATAATGGCTACATAATTTAATCCAACCTGTCACACACTTCCCATTTAAATGTTAAAAGCCTCCTTGTATGCCAGTACAATACGTGAACACATTTTAAAAACATGCAGGGATGAGTTAAAGAAGCATACATAAACGCTGTATTTTAACAGTTCAAATCATGTTATGACATGGCTGATTGAAAATTAAATTAATTACCCCCCACCAAAAAAAAGAAAAGAAGAAAGGTCCTTTATCTCAATTAGATGTAATTGTATCCTGTACTCCTCTGGGTGCTCTAAGTGACACCAAGGCTCATTAGTCAGGCCAGTCTCAGCTCTGCTTCTCAAGAAGGCTCCACTCAAGTGATCAATGGACAGTGCAACACAAGAGGGCCCTGTATGCAGAAACAATGACTAATGAAGATGTTCCTGTCACGGGGCAGGACACACCTTACCTGCCTACAGGGTCTGTTCCCCTGCTGTAGGGAGACAATGGGAAGAGTCTCCCTGTCCCCCTGCAGTGTAAGAGCCACCAGTGTGCACCTCATTCAACACTGGGAAAGTGACGACCTCCAACTCATCTCCACAGAGCCCTTAAAAGACAAGCTGCCACATGCATACTTCACCTCGCCCTGCAAATACCACATAAAGAGGCTCATTTGCAATGGGCTACAAAAGAAGCAGAAATCGAAACCTTCCAAAATGAGGGTGCAAGGGCTGAGCGTTCCACCTGCACTGTGTATTAATGTGCTTCTTTAAAGAGAACGTGTTGCACTTACCACTCTCATTAAAAGCCATGCACGAGATTGGTTTATCATGAGCAGGGAAATGAGCCACAAGCCCCTCCCCGTCCGAGTCCTCGCTGACAAGAACCTGTGAAAGAAACAGAGAACAGTCAATCATTAAAAGTCAATCCCCAAACAAATAGGAAACCTTCAGAATGGAGCAAAAAAACAGTCAAGTCATGTGAAAAACACAGCTGACACTTTCAGATAACCCCATTAACAAGTGAAACAATGACGGCATGAACAGGGCTAAAGCAAGTCTTTTTAAATTGTTTACAAGACGGGGCTTCATTGTTTTCAACAGCAGAATTCCATCTCACTTTCTCTGGGTTGTTTTCTGTTCAGTGAGACGCAGACTCCTTTTGTTCATGAAAGAGATTATAACGAAGGTCAAACAGCAGATCTAGGCTAACAGTGATAAATCTACCAGAGAGTTGCATTAAAGTACCAAACAGCTTTTAACAGAATCCAGTCCAAGCAAAAAAACTGCCCTCATGGACAAAAACCAGGTCCCTTTAATAAAAGTGAACAAGGACAAGAATCCATCCTGTTGTTCTTTGAAAAAGAATCTCAGGTTTCCTCAGTAAAGAAGCCTCATTCTAAAGATGAACAGTGTTAACATGAGGCACTTTAGTTTAGAAGGATATCCCATATTAAGCAGGCTTCCTATAAAATCACAGCCACTAAAGCAAAGTCACATAAATCCTGGTTTAGGTTGTGCTGAACATCTTGGGAGGGTTTTGATTATTTGTACCAGAAAGGTAAAGGAATTACATTACTGTAGAACCCACATTACTTTTATCAAGGCATGGAAACAGAACCCTTTGTTAGCTGTGCCTCGTTCATGGCACGGCTTCAGTTACTCACAACACTGTAGGCAAATGAATATACTGAGAACAGGGCCGAATGTAAACAGAAAGTTTATAACGCCTAGGAGAGACAAGGTATATTTATTGGTGGTTTAGTAAAATAATTTTATTTTCCCAAAATACATATTAAATAACCCAAAACTTAGATTGTCTCTAATGTGTGCGGTCTATTGGATGCCACGGTTAAAACCTGGAGTGTTAAGAGCAAATAAAAGTTGAAATCAAACAGAATTTAATATTCCACAAACTGACCTACACGGATGGGTACACATATTAAATGGCGCTATTTAAAAATCAACCTTTTCTTCATTTTTACTCAAACCAAGAACTTTGAAAATGGTAAACATTTAGTTGACAAACACTTTAAACTCAAACAAAAAACATAATTAAAAAAGGGAGACCCTTGTTAACTTGCTTTGTGGCAAACTGAAGTTCTATAAAAGAGATTGAAAAATATTTACAGGTTTCCAAAAAAAATGAATAAATCATCATACCGCTATCTTGGCAAACCAAGACAGACACACAGCACCTGCCCACGACTTGTCTATAAGTTTCAGCATGCCAGCAATCTCACAGCGCCCATACCAGGGGGCATTACTGAGTTCTGTTGACCAGCTTCACTCAAAAGAACAAGCCTGACCGCTGCTAATGGCATATCACTGTCTTTGGTGACTAGTTTCCTTCAGCCAATATTTAATTTTCATTAGCTAGCCGTGTGAACATAGACACTGAGACCAGCAAAGGTTCTTCTAGGCCCTGTTGTGCACAGCCACAGTGAAGGGGACTTTATGCATGAATCCCTCCACTGCCTGTCAGTCTGGAGCCTGCATTAAAATTGCATCAAGTTATTGGATTCCAATCAGACATGGGAAAAGAGGGTCACTGTTCACAATGATAAGGTCAGTCATTGACCACCGAGGAGCAGCAGGGCAAAGAACGACAAACGCAAATACCCCCTTTGGCCACAGGTTTAGGAGTAAAATTAAACTCTGTCCCTGTAGGAATCCCGCTAGAGTAAAACAATGAGGGGTCCCACGAGGCACTGCAGGGTTAAAGATATTGAAATCGAGGGCTCTGGGTGGCGCCGTGGCTTCATGAACTCGTCTTTTGGACACGTGGGTTCAAAGCTGGCTTCAGTGATAGCAGCACTAAAACCAACAGGCAATTCTTCACTATTTAGCACATTCAGCAGTCTCTGCTTAAGCGAGGCACACGGCTGAGCAGCAGAAGGAAGCGCTGCCTAAACCAGCACTGAAATTCACTGGTAAAAGGTACTTCATGTGGACCTTCAAAGAGTACAGCAGAGTTTCTACCTGGGCTTTGCCAGTAGTCGTTTATTACATTCATAAACTCTATAAAAGAAACAATAAATAAGTGATGCAAGGCACCTACTACCTGTCCTTCCCCCACGCTCTGGGTGTCGATGATGGTGACGATGCCTGGAGCGTGTGGGCTGCGGCGGGCTGAGCTGTGGGGGGTCACCTCCTCGTCTGCAGCTCCAGCAGGCAGAGTGCCGGCCAGCTGGGTCACCACCTTCCCCACCATGGTGAGCCCCGACTTCAGCGTCTGTGCAAAGCAACGAACACAACATCATGAACACCAAGAGCCGGCGACAGCAGCAGAACAGGGGGCTTGGCTCTTTACAGACAAGAGAAGAGGCTGCTGTTTCACTTTAAAACTCTCTTCCTTCTAAATGAAATTGGAATTCAGTAGAAATTATTATATATATATATATATATATATATATATATATATATATATATATATATATATATATATATATATATATATATATATATATATATATATATATATAAAACCATCTTATCTATAGTACACTAGCTCTGTGTAAACAATTAAAGATTAGCTACCTGGACACAGACTTAGAAATTACATGACAGCAATTATTAGTGCTGTTGTGACTCAGCCCAAGCACACTACGAGACAACAGATGGCTGCCTTCGGCACACCCAGCTGTACCTGCACTTTGCTGACCCCACACAGCACCCCTGTGCATAGCAGGGCCATGAAAACAAACGCCTCAAACAATACCAGCTCAGCAGGAGTCTTCAGCCTCATTAAATAATAATTCATTAAATGTACCGCTGGAGGGAAAGAAGTCTTGCAGTTGCAACTTTACACTGACTGTCACAAGAGAGAGACTCTTCTCAAAAATCCACAAATAATAAAAATAAAACATGCATGCATTAAAACAGTCTGTATTTACAGGAAAGCAAACCTTCTAGTTCCGATTGAACTCCAACAGCAGATAAAAGTATTTGTGTTGCTGCTTGCATCTTTAAATTAAAATAATAAATAAATACAAACTCTTCCAAGAACACCAAGGTTAAGCTCTCACCAGGGGAAGGGCTGGCTAAGCTGTTTGGAAAGCCATGATAAAGCTATGGATCACAGCAGTCAGTCTGCCACCCTGGCTGAGCCACAGATCAATGGGGACTGTTTTGATTAGCACTATAAACTCAAACTGCAGTGATTAGAAAACACATTAGTGTTGATCAATTAGCAGGCAAATGCTTCTTTTAATAATTAATGTACAGCAATTTACACACAGTCTGTTAGTGGCTTGTCAGGGATGCCTCAAAAGGACCAACAAAATCAGGCGCCACACTGTATTGACGACACAAGCTAGTCTGAATGGCTGATTGACCTCTCCAGTAGCTTACTCACTCCATTAATCCTGAGAGTGCACAGATCCACTTAAGCTGCATTATCCTTTAGACTAAACTAAACATTTTTTATTTACTTGCTTTAATGACCGATACATTCAGATAAAACATAAATAAGACCCCCTCATCCAAAATGGGACTGTGTTGAGACCACATCTATCTGCATTTTCTTCAGAACTCAAGATCACCTCGGACAGTGGCTGCAGTAAACAGTAAATATGGCTGCTTATCTGTACTCGTAGAATCATGTTTTTAATAACAGAATATTTCATGAAATGATTCGTTTCTACAGCATCTGCAGGTCTTGGAAAGGGGGTAGGGTTTTTGTAAATTACAGCAAAAACAAAAGATGTGCAGCTTGTAAATCTAGACATCTTAACCTTTTTGTATCTGCTAACCTTTGCCATGTTCCTTTGATGTGCACCACCATTAAAGCTAATGGTGCTTCTCTCACATGAGCTGTTAGAGCTCATTAGGAAGCTATCAAGTAACAGGGGAATACAGGCGTAGGCTTAATAAATCAATTAACCACCTTGGGGTTAAAGAGACTAAAAACACATGGAAACAGCCCTGACAGTAATGATGCTGCCTCAGCAAAGAAGACATTGCGCTTGGTAGCAGCAGCATGGCTGTGTTGAAGGTGCAGCTCCCTTTAAAAGAGTACACGTGTCAGCGTATTTATTGCTGTAATCACTCTCCCCAAAACAACATTTCCTCTCTTAAAATGCACTTAGAAATCAATTTTAGACCACACATTTTAGTTTTTTGTTGTGTTAATAATATATACTGTAGTATGCAACACACATGAGCCCTCTAGAACAGGTCAGTTTTTGTTTTGTATTGACGAAAAAAAGAAACACAAAGCAAATATGCCCTTTTCTAGTGTTTCATACTTTGGCTGGTGCACCGAAAGGAACATGACATACTGCATATACACAGTGAAGGAGTGTGAAGACAGTGCAGTACAAACAGCGAACCCGATACAGTCAAGCTGTCAGAGTGATGGGTGATGGGTGGACTCACTTTGGCGGCACTAATGACCGTGGCAGTGTAAGACTGGGCATTGTCTCCACAGGCCCCTCCGCGAGACTGGTGGCACCGGATCAGCTGGGAGAGGGAAAGACATGCAGGCACATCATGCCGTTACTTCAAGAGAGAAGGACTCCAGCAGCTATTAGCACACATGGTATTTATTACACTGTGGTGGTGGGGGGGGGCATTGGAAATGTTGTAACAGGTGCCACTCAGGCGACATCGTGGGTTCGGTAACAAACAAAATTCATTGCAAAAAATGAGTCCAAGGCACTGCCCTGTCTGCTAAAAATAAATACATCTTCATGTCACTCTTAGAATAAATAATATTTAATAGAACAGTCACATTTCTACAGATGTTGAGCTTTATTCTTAAATGCACATTTTGGTAGCCTGCTACGCATTATAAATCACAGAGTATTTTTCACTGCAATCAAAGAACTGTACCTAGAATTGAGTTCTCATTTGCATCTAGTTTAAGATTTATAATTGTGTCTATCATTGTGCCATCACTGAGTCTGTACACACATTCTACAATTAAAAACTGTTTGAAACCATCCTTTCAGAACAGGCTGCACATGGATATTCAGACTGGCTCAGGTGTTACCTTATTCTCAGCATAGGCAAGCCAGCGACTTCCCAGGGCAATTGGGTTCAAGTTAGGCCCTGGACTTGGGTAGCAACCTAAAATGCAAAAAGAAAAGTAAATTCAATGCTATTTTTCTTTATAAAATCTGATTTGCTCCCAGGGTGAACACGTTTCTTAGTATTAAAATGACACAGCATGTAGCACATAACAGTCTAGGCTAAATATTACACATATATTAAGGTTAAGCATTACTAATTGGCAATTAGTTAAAAGCTTTCATAATGCCTTCGTAATGAGTCACAGACAGCCTCTTTCTAAAGATATGCAGTTGTGCAGAACAATATGAACGGATGTACATACATAAAACAAAACACAGGCTCACAAATTTACAAGTGATTGAAAACAGGGCATGAAAACGATTCACCCAAGACAGCCGTTTCCCTTTGTACCCTGAATGGGTTTATGATAAGTTCTTGCTTAGACAAGACAAATGAAAGGTAATGTATTATGCAAGGGCGACCGGAATCTATTAGAGCCGGAGTCAGCAGAACTAATGTGGCTCCGAGTCCAGCTTAACCAATCATGTGACCTGCAGGCAGACAATGTTATCCAATCACTCAGAGTGTGATTCCTTTAAAGATTAACATTCAGCTAAACTAACCATCAAAACAACAGGAGGCAAAACCACTGCCATAAGCATCAAAGCCAGCAGCTCCAATCTGTGTACAGGCCAAGCAGACAGGGCAACGCAGCTACCAAGAAGCAAAGTTTCCAGCCGTTACAGTAGGGGGTTATCCCTAAGCGCACATTCAAGAGCACAAGCGTTCAGAGCACACATGCGAACAGGACACAGGGCTTGAGGGGAGCCACAAGCACAGCAATACGAAACCCGTGAGCCTCTCCAGGGGCAGTGCTGTGTGATAACATGTGTTTAACACGCCCTCTGTGCTAGACACAAACTTTAAACTGATATGCAGAAATAGCTTTCTTTAATTAGTTTCACCAGAATATGTTTAAGCTTGTTTTTAAAAGGGACACAGACAGGTCATTTCAATGTGAATAAGCAAAAACTAAATTAACAGAAGGAGGCAGAATCTTTTTTTTTTTTTTTTTTTTTGGTTTTGCACAACCACAGTTTGAACCATTTCCAGTTATTTCTTAAAACTTGCTTAAAGTTTTTGTTGCATTTATTATACAAACACAAATAATTCCTTATCAAAAATGACTTACACTTATTATCATTATTATTTATTTATTTATTTATTTATTTATTTAAACTGCTTGCCCTACTTAACACACAATAACCCCTCAATTAAAAAACGAAATCATACTCTGGAGATTGTGGTTCAAGTCACAGAACAGGGATGAGATTACGAGAAGGGAAATATATTCTATATACTTACTTGTGACAAAGAATTTCTTTGTGAAAGTGCAGCTATCAAATGCAGCTATCTTTTCTTGCAGAACAACAACGAGGATCCTGCATACAGAAGAATATCAGTAAACGAGCGCTTCTCCTAAAATACATCCTGCGTGACCACATCTTGCTACATGTTTCACTTCACTTGAACAGGCACTTTGTATTACTGTGTATACTTCTACTGTCTGAGAATACTGCCATTGAATCAAAAAAATAAACACACTTCAAAAACTGTTGTAGACTTTAGACAAAACCTTCGTCTACTAAATGTGAAGCAGTTTTATTCGAGTAGCACATCACCAGCGAGGAGTCAAAATACCAATGTAGACACATGGGCCCTGCTTATGGCATGGGTTTGAATTTTCCTAAACTGCATTCTCCTGGCTAAAAGTGAATCAAACAGGGTCTATAGTTTCTCTAGTTTCAAGGCACAATGTGTGACAGTGTTTGAACCGAGGGATGGTTTAATGAAACCCTTTATACACTCTTACTGTTTGTTGCAGTGCAGATCATAGATCGGCGTTTTGAACTGAATGGACTTCACCATCTCTCCTGTTCTCAGTGAA
This sequence comes from Polyodon spathula, assembly GCF_017654505.1. Classification (NCBI taxonomy): domain Eukaryota; kingdom Metazoa; phylum Chordata; class Actinopteri; order Acipenseriformes; family Polyodontidae; genus Polyodon; species Polyodon spathula. The sequence goes on along the minus strand of NC_054574.1, from coordinate 105,900 downwards.
TACAGATCCGTGCAGCAGTAAGGAGGGCTGGTGCTGAAAAGACAAGTGCACAGACAATTTGTACTTACAAAACTACCCAAAACGATTGATTTCTTTAAAGCTGGTGCCATACAGAATATAAAAACCAAACCGTGCACAAATCCAGCATGTGCAGATGGGTTGACAATGGTAATTTCAGACATTAATCCTCATCAAGTGTTCTTTCTTTCTGGCAGAAACTTCAGTACTGTATTAGTCAGACATCTTTTCAGCAAACGTTCTCATTAGAACCACCATTGTGTTTCACATTATCATATAAAAAAACTGATTTTCTTTTAGGATACAATCATTTTCACTGCCTATTTCTCAATTTAAATATATCATTCTGAAATGAAAGTAAAATAAATAAAACAAGCATTTATTTCAAGAACCTTCACAATAATGTTTGATACATGCCTGCATTAACATACTCTATTGTAACAGCTCAATTTATTTGTATATTTTAAAAGATTGGCTACTCTTCCATTCATAAGCTTGACAGCAGATGAAATACTGTGAGCAGACCACTGAGAAAATTACACTTTTTCAAAATCTGCACATATCAGTGAAACACAAAGTAGCCAAGACATTTTAACCAAGCCACAAAATTGTCAAGAACATGGAAGCACTTATGATATAAATGAAAAAAAGCTGCACCGATCTTAGAAATGTGCTACTTGATAGTTCTGAATCTCAGTGGCGGATAACCTTATAGTTTTTAATGCACTGTCATTTTACCTGTAGATAACAGTCCTGTTGGTAGGAAAACTATGTATTTATCAAAATACATCTGTGCCATTTTTGGAAGTCGTTTTGGTCAAATGATTAAATTATACAATCTGCTGTCACTACAAATTCTACCGACGGACTAGAACAGCTCATTCCACACACTCAGGTAACCTACACTGGCCCGAGGCAGGTCTGTATAAAAAGCAGTATAAAGCAGCAACGCACTGGAACAGTTTTCTGCTCGGTAGGGTTTACATGAAAATGTAGAGTTTGAGCTACAACAGGAGAATGCATCAAGAGGACAGGCTGGATTCAGATCCCCATGGTAGCAGTTACACTGAAATGACTTCGATCACTGTCATTTGCTCCAGCTAGTATGTGGAAACAAACAATATTAATCCAGAAAATCAGTGATTTTTACTAGAAGTACAGTGTAGAATGTGATGGCAGTGTTTGTGCAGGACTCGCACGAATCTTGCTGCAGTATTGCTGTTCTCTTCAGCTCGGCTGGTAGAGAGTCGTGCACGACTTACCAGCAGAATGCTGGACGGCTGTTCGCAGAACTCGCAGCAATCATTCTTTTTCTTTCCTATTTTTCATCCCAGCATGTGTGGTCGTGGTTGACATGTGTAGTGGTGTGTTTTAATAGTCTGACTCATCCAGTTGGTACAATTAGTGTGTGGATAAGAGGGAGAAGTAGTCTTGGTTTAACTCCCAAAACCAGCACATTTTTTCAATTTCCCTAATTTCCATGTTCCTTAGCAACAAGACCTTAATTGTTATTTTTATTGGGCATGTATGTCAGTGGCAAAAGACAGTAAACATGAAAAAGAAGAGAAAATATGCAATATACCAAATAGCAGATGTTGAAAGATAAAGCGATCATCTCCATTTCCCTGCTTGACATGGAACTACTGTAGATGCAGAGTAAATCATATTGCACAGCTCTGAAAAGAGGGGCACATGCTTTCTCTCTGGACTCTTAACAGCAAGAAGTGTTTAGAGCCACATCGACTAGGCACAGATATTCACAGTGGTATATTACATTAGTTCTCAGAGTTATCTTTCCTAGACCTGTACGCTGGACACGTCTACAGCGTTGAAACTGTTAATCCATCATTCCCATGTAACATTATCGATTATTCATACCCACAGAGCTGATTACATCAATGCTTTCATGTTCATCGTTAGACTGTGTCTGACAGGAATGGGTTTGGTGCCAACAGTGACATGGATATTAAGATCAAGCTTAAAATATAATAATTGTTCAAAGATATTTAATAGGTGGAGTACAGGCAAGTAACCTTCAGAGCAGTTCCAATGTAAGAAAACGATATATAAGAAAGCAACAAATGCACTCCTGAATTTGTGATCAAGATGCTAATTTACTTGAAGCTCAGAGGAAGACATCATCTGACTCCCGTCATGCTCTGCTCCATGCGGGTCCTCGCGCTGCTTTACAATTCATAGTTCAATATGAACAGCCTGACATCCTCATTTCCAATAGGATCATTTTCATCACTACGCACAAGGCTATTAACTAGCCACACTAAAACATGTTCAATCCATCTTCCACTGCTCAACAGCAAGGCTTCTCAAATCATCTTTTTTGCCTGTAATCTTTCTAACATCACAGCACCATGGAGTGTCACTGGCTTTTTATTTGGATCATTTGCTATTTTTACAAGTGAGGGGTTTCTTTTGATCTTAATTTTAGCAACACATTGGTTTAGAGAGATCACAGATTTATTATCTGTTTTCTGTCTGTTACTTGCTGTTTCATCACTTCTGTTTCTCTCTTTACTCGTGGACATCTGTTATTTAAACTTTCACAATTGCTTGTGCTTGCATTTTGTGAATGTCTCTTTTTACAGACATATTGCTTTATTACATATATGTTATTAACTTGAGCAGAATGATGTAAACCACATACTGTATGTGGTATACCGAGTGTATAGCAAGTCTGAAAATTAATTAAAAGCAAGCAAATAAATTCATTTATAAGGGCACGTCATCACATTCCAGCTAAAATTAATATTTTACGAGTCCTCCACATATGCACAGAAACCACATACCCAAGTTTCACAAAAAATATGGGTTCACTGAAAATTACTGCCTCATATACGTGGCTTAAAATGTATGAAAAAGACCCAGCTGAGCCAAGCTTTGACAACTGAGTGCATTTCCAAATGCACACTGAAAACACTGTTCAGTGTCTCAAATTTCAGTTTGGAAAGCAAGGCATGTCTGCTCTTCCTAGTTAGCATTTCAAAATCATCAAAATACAGTCAAATAAATAAAAACTATAATAAACAAGGAGACATGTTCCTCATAATAAACTCTACTTTGTTTATACTTGTTTAAAGTGGCAGACATGCTGAAATGTATAGTAAGAATATGCAAGTTTCTTTCCTTTATGTTTTCACAAAGGAGTTACCAGCAATCACAGCTATGTTTCCAAGGCTGCAACCGCTGGAAGCAACTGGAACCAGATCTGCAGATGAGAAGAAAAGCCAGCCAAGCTATCCAGAGTGACTGCAGCAGCCTGGGAGTGGCACTTCTCTTCCACTCTGTACTGAACCACCAACAGAGATATCTGCAGTTAATGCAAGGATCCCAGACTGCTGAAGTCTTTCTTCCCTTAGCAGCAGCGTTTTTTTGCCAATGCTCACTGAAATAACCACACTGGCATAAGGATTTTAAACACACTGTGATGCTATGTTACTAGGTGTAGAACAGGCAGTGTTCCCACTCTTGATAGGTTTGTTCAGAACCTGGGTTCACTGCTCACCTCACAAATCAACAGCTGATTCTATCAAGTTATTGCATCATTGATGCCACTTATTGGGATAGTCCTAGATTTCCTTAACCAAGAGCAGAAATGTTTTTGTATTTTAAGTACCCTAAGCCCCCCCCCCCCCCAAAGCATCTCTTTGCCTGAATGTTTAAAATGGAATACTTCTAGATACTGTATCGCGGGTCTGAAAAACAAAAGCAGACAAATTGAAAAACTAATTTTTGGAGTTAGATCAGTCCCTAGGGCCTGTGTCACATTGATTTATAACAGTTATTTCTAAGTAAGACAAAAAACACACAGATGAAAACAATTACTCTATTTTTGTAGGAACAAGTGAGGTGGGTGGTAACAGAGAAATGTAGAAAAATCCTGTCACAATATTCAGTCTTTTTCTTTTTTTAAACCAACCCTCAACACACAACAAACGCTTGCCACATCAGAGGCTTTCCAGGGCCTGAGGGGGCCCTTTGATTCCAGACCGCTGCAGGCCCTAGCGGGAAAGTAATTAGGGTAAAAAGTTCAACCACAGTTCCATGTCTGCAGTGCTGCCAGAAACACATCTCCTCTCATTCACAGGGCTCTGCTATACCTTCCCTGAGAGCCAGATTGAAAACATATTTATCTCTGGAGAGCTTTTTCCTTTTCTAATTATCTTTATGGTGTTTACAGGATTTAATTACTCAACGTGGTCCCAACACCAGCAGGGTTTCACCTAGAGCGCTGGAAAGCTGGATTACTGCTTTTGTCTTCTCTTTATATAAAAAAATAAATAAAAAAACACACACATTTTATATATATATATATATAAAATAGAGACCAATGAAATAGAATTCTCAGATTTTAAAATATTATTCAAAGTACAGAACAACCTATTTTTTTAGATTTGTTTTCCACATCATGGAAAGTAGTTCGCAAACAATTAGATATTTATTTATTTATTTATTAAAAATGATGGAACTACAGGCATAACATTCCTCTCCTCCTCAAACCAGATGGAAACGTCCTTCAAGCCCACGACGCACTGATTATGATATGAGTGTGTTTGATTTTTTTTAATTGTTTTGCTACAGCAGTTATTGAGGACAAGCTGCTGTTCCACGGATTCCAGGCATGAACTTCCACTTTAAGAGGTCACATGACGGAGCACAGAGACACTGGAAACACGCGAGTCACAGGAAAAGCAACGGGTTGCTAGGGGGAGCCAAATTATAGAGGCTTATGACATTTACTGAGAGCGTTTGTTACTTAATGTAAAAAACATTTATTCTTTGCTTCTCAAATAATTATACAGAAAGATGATACAAGTAGCGTTCAGATAGATATTTGCTGAGGAAATTAGAAAATGAAATTTCTCAAAAGTTTCCCCAGACAGTAACTTTTATTTATTGATTTTTTTTAACCAATGCCACTCAAACAATGCATAATGCAGGAAATCCAGTCCTGCAAGGTGGGGGTTGTTAATGTGCTCCTTGGTTAAAACTGATTAGACTGCTTTCTATCAAAACCCCCCTAACAAACAATGCACAAGTAGAGTACGACGAGCTGGCATCGGCTAGAACAAGAAGCATCAAAACTGAAATGATATTCAGGACAAAAAGATAATGAGGCGCGCGTGCCACTGGGTAACCACGGGATGATCTGGGCAACAAAAACAGTGTGACTCATCAAGCAACGGGTGAATTCTGTGTGTAACACTGTTCCAAAGCACCCTGCAGCAGTACTACTACAGGCGTTACAAAAAACAACCCATCATTTCATTGAAGAGTACGTCTCTTGCTGTGTTTTTTAGCATATGTTTAATGTAAACTTGGGGCACAAGTTCAACCCAACGTGTACTGGTAGGAAGTATTTTCAGAGGCCTGGGGCCGAATTCCTTCCATTGGGACAGTTAACGAACTTCATACTTTTTACAAGGACTGTATATTTTAAATAAATATGACAACTACATCTTTTTTCCATGCAATTGCATCACAGACACTAGCCAGGAGACCGCAGCATGGCGAAATAAGTAAAGCAAGCACAATACAATGTTGTGAAGCAGTGACCCGAGCTGAAAGACAAAAAGGAAACATCTACAGAAGCAGCACCAGATTTCAAACTGTGTTTGACAGAATCAAGACAGCTCCTCCCCAAACACAAGAGGGTCTCCACTCAAATGAAAAGAGGACAATGCTTCCCACATGTTCCGGATCCAAAACAAAGCCTTCAAATAATCTACGCATACTTCCAAACAGAAACCTTAAAGCCACTGAGACCTTAAATCTGATCAATTTGACGTGGCAGTAAACATAACACTGCCACATTTCTGAAGCACTGCAAGTTAATGCATCTTCTAGCACTACTGCTCCCTTCATGGGTCACTAAAACCACCGCACAAGGAAGAAAAGATCCTTTCAAAAGAGAAGCACTGAAATGAGCTCTTTGTCATAATACGGATCAAACTGCAGTAGTACACTCGAGCACAAATAACACTTGGAACACCTTTTTTCCTTTTTTATCTATATAAAAGAATGAACCCTTAAGATAGTAGAAGTGCGCGTGGATAACTTAAAATAGATTCCAAGAATCCTTACCGGCCATATCCGTCAGACAAGGTGAGCACCCAAAGCTCTATCTCCACTGTGGAGGCTGCAGAACCATGGCAGCGACTCAGTGAACCTCTCCAGCAAGAATAACTTTAAAAACTAACCCAAAAATAATACGAATATGATCGATGAGGAGGAGGATAATAATAGCAGGGTTCTCTCCAGACTGTGCTTCAGTGAGCAGTATGCTGTGTGTTTCTAACAGTTTCATACCAGCTGTGGCTGATGGATGTAATTGATGTTCTGAGTTTGATTAGCTCATTAGCCACACCTGGTGTAGGGCTGTTACAAGTCATCAGAATGTGCCATGCTTTGCTGGCATGGAGTCTGAATAGATACAGGAGTACACTACAATCTGGTTACTGAGCTGGCTAATTCAACTTTCAGTGCAACATTTCAAGAGACTATGGATCGCTTGATAGTGCTGTTGTGCTGCTGCAGACAATCCTGGCACTGCTGATACACATTCAACACAATACAGCAGTGTGATGAAGAGCACTACAGCTACACACGTAATCCTTTCCATTGATAAAATGATGTTGAATGTGTCTGGCTGAAATTCCACAAACACAGGCCCAGCGCACATGCTTTTTCCTTTCTGGTTTTCCTTTAATTTAAAAATCTAAGCTTAAAGCTGACTGAACCAACTTCTAAACCAGCACAACTGTATCAGCCAAGACAGAAATCTGTTTTCCATTTGTGTGTCAAGGCTGCATCCTTTTTGGTGGTTGACAAAAGCTGTTATTTCACAATGATTATACAGTAAAAACTGTGTGAGGAACTTCGTAAGTTTATGAACCAGTTTAATGGAAAAAGAGATTAAAATGTGTTCTGAGGTTTTTTTATATATAACGTTTCTTTCAAAACACTCCAGTTAGGACAGTAAAGCCCTTCTATTCATCCAGGGGTCATGGTTTTTAAAATGCTTCTTTCAGGTTTGTCCGTGCGAGGAGCACAAACACAAGACAAATCACAACCAGCTCAAAATCCACGTCCAAGTGAATGCTCACTGCGTCAAACTTGAAAACGGTCAGAACAATTCTAGTGAAAGGCTCGAATTTACTGGGTCGAAAAAGGTAGGTGCAATGCAGTCTGGTCCCAAATCACTCATTTATAAGCTCGTTCACAAAGCTCACAAGCACAAGAAAGCCTATAAAAAACATTCTTTATAGATTAAAAAAATAAAGAAAATGTAAATCTGTGAACAAAGCCCAATATCTTGAAATCGAAGATACATGAATTTGTGCATTTTAAATGATGTGCTTTTCAATATGAAAACTGACGAAGCCCATTCCCCACGATGTCTGTTTTATAGAGCTATAGTATGCACATTGGTTCAGATATATTTTTCTGTCTTACAGCAATTAATAAAGAGTCTTTATGCACAATATAGCTACTGTAAAAAATGATTTGAAGAATATAAAACAGTTAAGGACAGACAAACAGCAGTAGAAAAATAGCCATTATGCACAATAACCTCAATGCTAGACATGGCTCTAACACAGGGTTAACACATTCTTCAGGGCATACAGAAGAATGAACTGTCCCTGGAAATGCGATTGGTCAATAATCCTGTTTTGGCTTTAGCTCAACAAACCACTCCCTGGCCTCCACACCACTGAAGCTGCTTGCATTATACACAGCAAATCCTAGGTCTTCAGACACACTTAGCAGCTGTAGCTCATTGTGTAAACGCTATTTAAAATGAAGGCTGGTTACTGGTCCCCTTGTGATAAAGTAGCACAGAAACATTGTCGTCCTGCACTGCATGTGCAGTGGATATGCCTGACATGTAACTACAATACCTTCTCTGACAATGTTGCAGGGGCTTCTACTGTTTCAATACAGCTTCTGTGTACATTTTTACATGATAGTACTCCAAGCCCTACTATCTTGGAATCTTCTTGTTTCAAATTTGAATTTTTATTTATTCATTCATTATTTTATTAACTGTGTTTTCACGTACCAGGCTTTTGAAACTTAAACTTTAATATTTTGTTGGACCTTGGAAAGGGAACATTTCAATATGAAAAAATTAAAGCTGAAATATAATAAAGAAAGATGTGGTCATACTCCTTGTCATTATTTATTTCCTTACCCTGAAGAGCCTGTACTTTTGCACACACCAAGCAGGGCTCTCTTCTCTGCAAAACTGTCAACTTTCAGAGGGCCTGTGGATGAACAAAAAAAAAAAAAGCATTCAAAAGTGCCCAAAACAAAGAGGGACATTGATTTGCATGCATGTTAGTCTGGCTCTGTCTGCAAACTTGCCACCCACCCATGCTGGTTTTATTAGCTTGTCTGGTGGCAGGAAGTGTGTTGATTACATTACAACTGTTACTCTGTAATCACATTATGGGCTAAAAAATCCAGAAAATAAAAATAAAACAGGACCTTCTTTCCTGTCAACTTCTGCTCATCCTCTTCACCACAAAATAATGCTTGGGTCACATAAAACTGACAAGACGAAATGAAATTAAAATACCAGCATGCAAAAGCATGACGAAAAGAAGCAGAACAGAAATGCCACTCTGGGCAATGTGTTGAGCTCAAACAAGTTGTTAAACCTTCAAAGCTGAGAGGAGTCTTTTGTCTGACTCTGTGTTCAATTCACTTGGTTTTCAAAGATTATGTTTGGGAAAAAAAAAAAAAAAAAAAACATGCAAGGGAAATCTAATATTCTCCAGATTTTAACGCATGTAATTCTGTATTGATGGCCATACGAACACAGTAATTTAGGCAACACAGTGCAATGATAGTAATCAGGAATGCACGCTTCTTGTGGGATTTCATATATGTGCATTCACAGATTCCAAACTAACACTTTATAAAAATACATTTGTCTGTTGCTATTAACTAAGAAAATTGAACTGTACATGTATAAGACAGGAGTGAAATAAACAGAAGCCAATTAATAAATGATTTATATATTATATATATAATTATATATATATATATTATATCATATATATATAATATATATATATATATATATTATATATACTGTACACACAATGCACATACACACATACATATATGATAGAGATAGATAGATAGATATTTTAAAGGAAGCATCAACTGTATTAAGGTATATTTATTGAATGCTTTTTATAAAAAAAAAAAATATGTAGATCTACATGCATAGAACGGCCTGAGACATGAGAACTAGTTTGATAAACTTTATTAAAGTGATAGATGTCACTCATATGGGTACAGTGTAGACACTGAGACGGCGGATGCTGTCTTGTTATCAAGCCGCCACTGAGACTATGTCTCTCTAGAAATGGAAATGCATTTACACAGCAAGGTCAAGAAGCAGCAGCTCCTCACACGCTGGTGCCATCCCAACAAACACAACACAAAACAGAGAAAAGAAACTGCACTGAAACGAGAGGCAGCAAACCAGGCATAAGGGTGCAGCCCCAGAAATGGTATGATCAGGAATCAAGTACTGCATGAAGCCTGCCTCCACTGGCGTGCACAGCAATGCACTCCTCACCTGCTCTTACAGCTGGAGTGTGCACAGTACATTTTACCAGCTGCTACAACGGCACCTGCTACTTTGCTGGGAGGTGAAGTCACATCTTTTTATTTTTATTTTTTTATATACCTCTCTGTCTCCTTAATGTGCATCGATCATCAGTTGAACTTTTACCTCATTTAAATAAAACACTCCTCTGCAGAATATCTCCCCCCCGCTTTTCCAGGTGCAGAGACGGGTTTTAACAACCAGGTATCTGCCTAGACTAAAGACAAGGGCTTTGCTGTGGTTTTGTTTTTTCTAAATGTGGCTTCAAATACCTGAATTGTTTTTTTAATTCCTCCAATTGTTGTTAATAACTCTCATTATGATCCATGAACAGTTAAACTGTGATTTTCTTCCTCAACACTTAGAAAGGCCTCCTAATCACAGTCGACACCTATTTCCAGGACGAGCCAAACCCACCCGTCCAGAATCCCACACAAACAATCCTCCTTGAACACTCACTGCAGTGATACCCTGTCTGCTTCTAACTGATTGCAATCAGTTCCTCCATTACAATTCATTTTATTTAGCAGAGACTCATTCTCCTCATGTGTTGGATATCTGCTGCTTCTTATTACAGCTCTTTGCTTTTATCCAATTCCAGATATTTTCAATGCGGTCATTGTGCATTGTTAAAATCTGCCAAAGATTGGAAAAATGAGTGACCAAAAATGAATTGCTCTCTGAAATGCAAAAGTGCCATAGTTCTCCCGTTTACTTTGAAAAAGAATTGCATATCATTGCAGGGGATATTTGCATTCATTCTGTAAAACTAATCTGCAATGATAAAGATGTATCACTGTGTGTAACGTACTACCGTCCTGGATCCTGCGATTTCACACCTGAAATGCTTATTGATTGAGTGGTTTGCTATTTAATTTAATCTGAATTAAAACCTTTTTTTCTTTTTCTTGGAACATCAGTTCTTTATGTATTCTGATGTATTTTCTTTATTTTTTAATAAATGCAATTACCACAAACCAACAAGGATACTGGCCAATAAGCAAGTTGCGATGACAGAAATAAGAAAATCTCTGTTTTTACCAGAGCTCTGGCACAGAAGGGTTCCTCACTTTTGAAGCTGCCAGCTGATAGAAGGCCAACACTAATCTTAAAGGACTGACTTTAATATTAGGATCCGAACATAGCATTACGCTGGCACAGGCTTCTTTCTATTAAGCAACACTGAGCAGCCTTTAACTTAAACATGATATATTGAATAAAAAACCAACCCAAAACTAAATAAACTGTGCCATATTTAACTCATTGTGCAAGCTGTCTTTGAACCTGCAAAGCTATGGCAGCACTCTGGACTCTGAACCTGCAAAGCTATGGCAGCACTCTGGACTCTGAACCTGCAAAGCTATGGCAGCACTCTGGACTCTGAACCTGCACTCACTTATGTGCGGTGCTGGTAGAATCCGCGCTGCTCGAACCGGTCCATTGCGCACAGAGAAGAGCTCCTGAGCTTCTCCACTAATCTGTAAAAAAAAAAAAAAAAAAAACACACACACAAGTTCAAATGCAATCGCACAGACGCTTGGACAGCGGACAGTTTCATCATTATTTAGTCCTCTTCTCACAAAATGGGCCAGTGTCAATCCCCAGATCAGAATACTATTTTGAGGATACAATGTGGCGATTCAATTCTTTGCTGTATGCCATTATACCCGAAAGGGTTATTAATATTCTCATCTAATGTCTGGGAAGCTCGAACTGGGAGCCGTGACTTCTTACATCCATCAATAATTGGTTCACCGATAGGTCCCAGTTTGGAGCACTGCACGTATTAAACTATGGATCATTTTCTAGGAAGATTCAGGAATCAATTCAATGATATTTAACCATGGCAGTTATAAAGATAGGTGTGTTTCTTGGATATACACTGACAGTTTCTAAAAATCTAATGAAAATATAAACACTTCTATGTCTTGTTATACATTAGAGAGGCAGGTCTTACTGCAGCTATTAGGAGAGCTGTTCCTGTTTTACAGACGAGCCAAAACCTTCTAACTTTATTCTCAAACAGGAGCCTTCTTTACATCCATTATGAATTATGCAATGCACGCCTCTTAAAATATGCCTCTCCTGGTAAGAATCTATTAAAATTCATAACTGTTTAAATGTGAAACAGAGACCTTTGAACAGTTTAGCACCCACAATAGGTCTTCAGTGTGCAGTTAAAAAAAAAAGAGAGAAAGCAATCACACAGCTTTCCCTTGTTAGGTTAAAATAGTCACACTTTTAAAAGCGCCTGTTCATATGGGTAAGGGTTTAATATTAATATTAAAAAAAAACGTATTACTCTTTTTGTGAACACTTTCTTTAAAAAGGTACAAAAACAACAAAAAGTTGCTCTGACTGTGAAGCCTCACAGACGCTACAGCATGGAGTCCGGTCCACTTCAGCTGCAAACACTTGATGGGTTTCCTTGAGAAACTCAGTAAGACCTGGTCCCAATGAAAAGGAAATGAGCGTGACATTTTTAGACTAATCCAAGAAAAAAATAAGATGCAGACTGCATTGAAATTGTACATTGTGACCGCACATTCGCCATCAACAGTTAACTGGTTTTAAACTGAAGATTCCCTAAAAGCATCCATCCAGAATGGACAGCAGACACTTTGTAAACAGTAAGCCGCACTATTAATTAATACGTGATACCCCCAATTATACTCTACTTCTGGAAATAAATGTCACTAATGTAATGATACAATTATGAATTTTGCTGACTCGCTTTATAGAGTCACAGGGCAAAGTTGGCTATAGAAGATGAAGGCACAATGGAGAGAAGAACAAAGAGAGATTTGTTCACACTGTAAGAAAAATAATCTTTTCCAACTGTAGAAAATGGGTTTCATATGGTGAAAAAGAAAAAAAAAAAAAGAAATGCAAATCATAGACCAAACCATGAAATAAAAAGCTACCAAGCAGGGTGCAAACCGATCCAAGGCATCGCAATGCAGATTATTACCCTTTCTGTACAGAGATCAAGAGAAGAGCGGCTCCAACTATACATCGTTGCAGAGTCTGTCATATTTATGAGTCAGTCTTCCATGTGAACTGCTGCTATGAAAAAAAGATTTCTACAAGAAGCAATACTGACTTCTAAGTGTTCTGCAGACAAATGTGACTGATGAATTTCATGAACAAACAGTTACTTCTTTACCCAGTATTTTATATTACGTTTACACTCAAACTCCCCCTTGAGAAACGATAGATCTATTTTATGACCCTTTTATAAATCATTTTTATTTTAGGGTGAGAGTAGTCGTCTTCATTGTTTATTTTAAAGAAAATTTACAGCGAATGTGAAAGCTCGCGTTATTTTAGCGAATCCACATGCTTTGTTTCAGGTGACAAACACACCCAAGGATTAGCTCTCTATCATGCAATTAACAGCCCTTTCAGAGCCATGGATTACAAGGAGAAATGTCTGGATTAAAAGTGTTCAAAACAGATTGTACAGCTGGAATGAAATAAATGATCAGTACGTGTACACTGGTACATAGGAATGTACAGAAAGCAGTGGTGGAATCAGCATGAGAAGAACAACTATCTAGGTCTTAAGCCCTTTAACCAGCACTTTTGTTTAATAATAAACACCTCACTTCAAAGCATGTCAGAGCCTTGAGCTCCTATTCACTCCAGCACTGTTTCAATTAGAGCAACTAAACACACTGCTATCTTCCATTCAGCAGCAACACCTCCCCAGTCAAAGATCCGCCTCAAGGAGATGTTAATGCAGAGACACTCAGAGGAAATAGAAGCACACACTCTCCCGGGCTGTACTGGAGGTGTTTTCAACTCAATGCAACGCCATTATGGAGGGTGTCAGCTTAGCAGCTGTCATGAACACTTTACAATCACTCATGCCAACAAACCTTGCAGCTTTCAGCACATTGTTATACAAGTGAATAATGGGCTCCAAGTTACTGCACAAAAAAAAAAAAAAAAAAATAGAAACCTAGCAAACTGTGCTGAACTCTGACAGGCACTAAAGAAAAGGTGCACAGGCCTGTATCACAGAACAGAGCTAATTGCAGGATCTGTCAGTTACTTTGCAGTAAAATCATCACAAGCACCCTCCAGTACTGAGGCACGGTGTGACTGTTCCAGTGCAGCCCTCTCAGTCTGGACTTCTGGATTCGGCTGTTTCCATCAGTTACACTGTATTGAAATCATACTGATATTATTAAAAAGCTGTTCACATCCATTTAAAGAAAAACACAGATTGTGTTGTGTTGAGTCACTGTACTGTACTGGAAATAAAAGGCTTGTTAATAAATCCTCCCCCCACACGAGGGCACACATTAGCTAACAGTCTTATGCAAATTATCACCCTTTTTATTTTCAGCAAGTTATACTGAAGACCAGAAAAAAAAAGTGACAACTGTCAACCCCATAAGCCTGTATACATGATATAGTCCACCACTTGTCATTTGCTACATATTCTCTGTAATTGTGGTTCTTTCAATGCACGTTTGCTATCATTCCTTTACCCTGCTAATCTGCAGAATGTCACCACTGATTTATATTGTGTGACAATGTTCATAGGGCTAAACCTAAACACAATAAAATCCGAATTGTATGAGCTGCCTTTCATTCTACAGTGAGACTACAGTGACACCTACTGTCCGTTTAGGGTAAAGCAGTTCATACAAGTCAAATGATTAAAAATAAAACCCTTTCGAAGATCAATGTCCTTTGAAAAGGTAATAACCAAAACCAAAAATTGTGCTTTAACTCTGATTAGAAAAACATACATAGATGCATAATCATACACACTTAAGTTTAGAGAAGGATGTGTGGATGGCTCATTTTAATGCATTTCTTGATAAGAGCCACAGATGAGTTAGAAGGATTAAAAACATTTTTTGTTTGAGTTAATGACTTGTTATTTGTGGATGGACAATGTCACAATTTTAAACAATCTTGTTTGCGTTGGTCAGCTCAGTATTTAGTATGTGTTCAAAACAATGACACTGCATGTTCACAGCCGATTATAAGCAAGAGCGATCAAACTGCAGCACTTACAGATATACTCCAGACCTGCATCCCGTCAGAGTAACCGATCATTAGCAGCACTGGAGGGTCGCTGCCAGTACTGGGCATTTCACGGAATTCAGGGGACCTGGCCATGTCTGAGAAGAGATAAACATTGATTCAAAAACATCCTCAAACACCAATGGTGTATTGGCAGACATGTTATTGTGAGCACTGTCTGCTTCACCGAAAAGCCTCAACCAGAGCTGCTGAGCATATTAGCTTTGCACACATGCAGAGCAACTACACTTACTAGTAATGATATCTTTTTGTTTGGACATATGCCCAGAAACCAAGACTTAATTGTAGTTATTTATCCAGGGGGGGCTGAACATCATTATATTGTAAGGAAAATACAAACCAGCTATTCTACAATCCTAACAAACTATCATAAAGTCTGTCTACTTTTCCTCTGTTCAGCTAAAAATGTCAGATAATTCTGCATGAATACTGTTCCTCCCAGATTATACCTGTCTAGGTGTTGTTTAACACAGAATGAGTCAGACATGTTTTAAATATCTGGGGACGTATATGCTTGATTTTCAGCAGAATTCAATCAAAGTTTAAGAGGCTGCCACAGTTACACTTAGCATTGCCTCCTCAAAATGAGAATGTATTTTGTGGGGTCACAAAGCAGCCCCACTTTAAGGTACCCCAATTCATACTGTGCGGCACTTTCTTGCAGCATGGGCAAATACAAAAAAAAGGTCCAATCTTACCATTAATATCTGCTTTTTCAAACCTGACCCATACAATTTTTTCCTTTTCATCTGTGGGCACTGCACCAGTGTAAGCCTTAAAAAGAAAAAAAATAATAATACATTTTATATATATTAGTCCAAATGAATTTAGAAAGGCATAACTAATGCATTGTGCTTTAACGTGAAATATTAAAGTTTTCATTGTACACTTTGTTTGTACTGCTTTGTCAGAGCAGCAAGACGTGTGGGGTTTGTGACTCCACCCCGGCTCACCTGTGGAACAACATCCTGTAGAAATGTAACAACACTCTCCATATAGGAATGCTCCCTGAAACAAAAACAAACAAAGCAGACTTACAAGATTATACTTCAAAACCAGAGCAACTGCATGAAAAGAAAAACAGAATGAAAACTGCCTACAAGGTCTGATTCACCAGAAGTCAAATGTTGCTCTAAAGAGTTTTTATTTCACATCAAATATTTGGTAAACAGTGCAAGTACTTCAATACAGTATATTATCTTTGGAATGTCTTAAATAAACAGTTCAATAGAAACATTGTTGCAGTGCAAATTACACACATGCAGTTGAAGACCATTACAGGATGATGATGGAACGGATGCAATGAAGGAACTATATTTGGGGCACACTGGACAAATTGTATGGCAATATTTGTTGTCCATCTGAATATTTCCTGCAAAAAAACAATAAACAGAACTCTAACTACACTGCATTTATGAGACAGTACTGCCACCATCAGCCATGGAAATGCAAATGTAAAGGTCGAATGAAGAGGAGCATCACATATATACAGGATTCCACTAGAGGGCGATATGAAATAGTGCTTCATAGTCTTCAAATCAGAGTTGACTTCCTAGCTACTTTGAAGCGTGGTTTTGTACTGATAACAATTACTGCTGTGGATCGTACACCTTAAACTATTTAATCCAAGGGTCCAGGCGCAGGTATCACGTTCTTTTAAAACTATTGCTCAGCTGAATACAAGTAGAGCACATTCCACTTCACGTCTGCTGAAAACATTAAAGAAAACTGATGCACAGAACTCAGTCACACAATTCACATGACAGGCTTTTATTTCCAGTAAAATGATGTGAAGCACTTTAATTCTGAAGTGGAGGTCTTACGTGGCAGCCTGTGCTCGCACTGTAACTCCACCGGTACAGCGGCTGGGTCGACGGGGAGAGTCGCTAGCCATGGTCTCTCCGATCACTCACCTGCACAAAGAAAACAGACAACTTAAGAGTCAGCAGATCTTTTACAATCCGTGGCCTAAACCTGGACATCTATTTGAAGCAGCTGATAGCGGCTAGTGAATATCAGACTGAATTAAAAAGTCAAGGGTAGGGTATTCATGCAGCTGGGTCAATAACAGACCTGTACTGGGAGTATGGAATGTACTGTAGAACAGTCCTGCAGCACCTAGTACTGCACAGGCTTTCTGCTCTGAGGACATCAGAATACACTTTGACAGAACTAAAACCCTGTCCACACGCCCAAACAAGGTGCCAGCAACACTGAGACCAAGCGATTGCCATTCAATCATTCACAAACACGGTTTCAAATAATCACGTGTACAGAGGCAGTGAATAAAGTATAATGAATATTAATAGCCATTCAGCAATGTGAGCTTCATTTGTGACATCAGAGCTTAATCAGACACGCCACTGTTTAGTTTAATTAGGCCTATCTAAGATCCCAGTAAAACCAGGACTGGACCAGACCGCTGTGTATCCCTTCCATTCAGTCACATCTGAATATATAATTAGAAGTCCAAATAGTGCTTTAATTCATATTAGTAACAAAGGATGCCCTGCCAGCACATATGAACCAACTCAGGAGCCCCCAGAGCCAGAACTCCCATAACAATACACAGGACAAGTTGACTGGTGGGATCCAAATGGCAGGAGAGTTTGAAATAAACCTGCAATTCTTTAAAAAGAAGACAAGAAAGACCAACTGCATTTTTTTTTCAATGTGCTATTAACAATAACATACATGCAGTATATTTCTTAGCAACAGTTAAACAAAACCACTCAATATAATAAATTTAGAACTGGGCTTAGCGTAGAAGGCGGACACATAGAATTTGATTATAATTAGTTTTTGTTATAATTTTCTTATTTATTTGTTGTTATTTCGTCAAAACAATAACAAAAACAACGAGAAACGAAGACAGTACTTTTAAACTCAAGAAATACGTAATTGGGTAATTATAAGAGAGTCGGGTTGTGAAAAAAGAAGGGGAGGCAAGTTACAAAAATGTGCGTTAATTTCATTTGCATTTGCATAAACATTCATTTTATACGAACCCGAGGTCTTGAGGAATCGGTCAGTTTCCTGGCGTTTTGACAGTCACAACACAGCGCTGACGAAACAGCGCAGTCGACTCTTTCACCAATCGTCTTGCCCGTTGATATCAAACTGGCCAATGGGCATACAGAGGGGGCAAGTTATACTGGTTAGTAGACCAATCAGAATGCGTATTAGGCAGCCAGCAGTTTTGTTGTTTGCTATTAAAGGCCCGTGTGAAACTCAGAATGTTTTATAACATTTTAAAACCCAAACCGCTGGGACGGGTACTTTGTTAAGAAGCAGATTTTTAGTTGTCCTGAGACTATAAACACCGTTATCAAACTACGCGTACAGCTAGATGCAGTTCGCCCTCCTTATACATTAGACGAGCTCGGCTTGTTTGTTTATCTCGAGATCTCGCGATAGATGTGTCCTTTTTATTTCCACATGACGGGATCTACAGTAATTAACGCTTTGTGTAACAGGGCAGAGGAGCATGTTGTGTTTCTAGGGTTTTCGCTAACCTGCTTTTGTCAAAAGTTGTTTCTCACTGTCCAGCTGCACTATGACATCCTTATCGCTGATGAAAACTACCTCGATTTAACGCAATTATTGCGAAACACTGTAATATTATCTTGTATTAACGCAATAATGATTGTGACATCTCTCTCTCTCTCTCAGCTTCTGTACCAAATACTGGTATTAAACATTGAAAATTGTAACTAGTGTTGCCCGACTCCCAATACTTGATAATATCGGAAGAATACAATTAGTAAATCAGACACATACCAGTTATTATTTTTACGATTCGATTTGAAAAATGTAATAACTTGAAAAAAATATTTTAATAAACCAAATGAAGCCGCCTATATTGAATCTAACCTGCATTTTTATATGTACTTATCACCCCGTTAACCAAGGTGTCGAGGAGGATTTCAAAAAAATGAAATGACTTCAAAGCCATACCATTACCTATTTTATTTGTTAAACTAAATATATTTTCTTTGCATGTTTTTTTTTTTTTTTTTTTTTTTTTCAAAAAAGAGCGACAGGTTTGAGGTGCAGAGCTGCTTGTGTTAAACTCAACAGCAATAACACAGGAAGAACACTGAGTTTCCATGCTTTATTTATCAAAGAAAACATGAGCGATACATTTAAAAGAAGAAACAGGACCGGGTTTGAACAGAACAGAGCCCTGCATTCTCAGCGTTTCTTCAGCAGAGGTGCACTTCACATATCCCTTTACTGAGCCCGTGTCCAGTCTTCACAAGCACCAGTATTCTTCATCTAAATTGTAGGTTCTTCAGCAGCTTTTAAAAGTACGTGGTTGTTTGTTGAACAGGAAGATTGTGCATCTGCTATCTAGGACAGGTTTATTTCTTTGCAACACATGAAAATGCATTAATAACAAAATACAATTGCATTTAAAAATAAAATGCAAGTAATGAGGTACAAAATGAATCATAAAATGCAACAACTAATTTATGGTTGATGGGGCAATGTTGCAGTGAAACCAGGACAACCCTTAATGCTCCTAATAACCACACCAATTACAAAAGGACCCTTCACCTACCCCTCTCTCCAATACATTATGATGACTGGGGAATTGTATTATTAAGACATGTGGTCATTATACTGTAACCAGGAAATAGAACAGAACATGGGAATGCAGAAAATGACACCACATTGTGATGAACTGTGCAACAAGTGGAAGGGTTGAGAACTTGATCAAACAGATGAGACAATAAATAAAAACAATCACACACAAAATCAATAGCAAGTTGATCGAGGTAAGAAGTCTTCATTGCACAGCAGGCAAACGTGCCGATTACTATAGATCACCAGATCTACAGTGTAACGCAAAACACAGCTTAGCTACTGAAGTAAGGAATACCCCACATTGAGCTCACTGCTTTTGCCATTTCCAAAGTTTGAATTTCTTTTTTAAAGCAATAGAAACCTCCCACTCTGACTCCAAAACTGCTTGTCTTGAGTAATACAGGAAGACTTGAACTTGATTCCCGTTTGTGACACTTCTGTGGGGACAGAAGCAGCTCAATAACAAACACATGGTACAAGTTTAGCTGTTTGCTAGTGCAGTAGAATATGAAACTCAGCTATTCAATGAAATTAGCATTGGAGCTGTTACACAGAAAAAGAAAAACACTAGGATTCATCCGCAGAACAAGTGCATTTTGAATTCATTATAACTGCACAGAGCATCTCCTCTATATTCTCCCCCCATAACCAGATCAAGGGTTTATTTAGATGTAAACACTGTACAATGGACACAGACTCGAACTCATGAGAACTGACGTTTAAACCAGACAAAACATTGCTTTGTGTTTCAGGTATAAAATCTCTATTGGTTAAAAACAGCAGCACCACTAGATGAGAATGAACACTGATGTCACCCCCTTTAAAACAAACTGAAATTATTAATGATACAGAAAACTATTTATTAAAACATTTACAATGCATCTCAATTATAAATGATGTATCCTTTTCCCCCCCCCGGAAAATATGAAAATATAACTGAATGTATAAAAATATATTCTGCTCTAATCAACATATTATTCAATGAAACCTTTTTACTGTAAATTCTGTACGTCTTGCATGGGGTGTTATTTACAAGCAGATAAAACACAGCAAGCTGGAGTTTGCTAAAAGTCCTTAAGAAAGAAAAAAAGGATACACCATAAAACTTGAGACATTGAAAAAAAAAAGTACCATTCGCCAATATGGCAGTTGTCTGAAGAACACACACATTTTTTTGGTAGTTTTACACAATTACTCACATAGAAGTCCTCTATACTTAGGGGGGGAAAAACACACACCTCACAAGAAATAAAAAGCTGTTTAAGATTTAAAAAAAAAAAACACGTAAGTTACAAAACCTATATACATATATATATATATATTTATATGTACAGTGCGAGCGTTCTCCAACGCCTGTCTTGAGTAACATGAGAAGGAGGCTGTGTGGGATTGTGCTCCTCAAAGGGGTTCAGCACACACAGATGCTTTTCCTGTGCTGGTGCAGCAGAGCTGGGATACCCGCTGGTTTGTGCCCCCTCAGGCTGCGGCGCATGGAGAGCCTGTCGGGGTTCCTGCGCTTCGGGGGGGCGCAGTGGCTTGGGGACGGGCTCTCAGGAGAGCGGGATACACTGCGCCGAAGCTTCTTGCTGGCTGGGCCCGAATTGGACTCCTCCAGGGTCCGTTTCAAGCCAGGCCGCGGCTGTGCGGAGGCAGGCGCCTCTGCTGTGCCCATGCTGCTGTGAAACCTGGCAGGACGGAGGTCCGGGAGGCTGGGAGATGGAGAGCTGCAGCTGGCATGGTTCTCATTGGTCATAGCCAGGGCTCTTTCGGGAGACTCAGGAACAGGCTGAGGTAAGCAGCCGGGGCTGCTGGTGGGTCGGTGAGACTCACTCTTGGATCCCAGGCTCTTTGCAGAGAGCCCATTTTGGCGCTCCAGTGGAGGCAGACGCTCAGAGGTCACATCAGCCACATCAGATTCTGCTCTCTATATAAAAAATACAATAAAAACACACATTTAAAGCAGATCCCCAGCATAAGTCCTCTTCTGACCACCCATATAGTACACTGTGCAATACAAATTCATTCTATATGGACTTGCAGTAGGAAGCCATGTAGGATACATAAAACAGCCCTTATTTATTCCTTCCCCATCTCTCTGTTTATGCAGCACTTAAGTGCCTCTGTTCTAATCTTTGTTTTTCCATTTTCCTTTATCTATGCTGCAACCATTCCAAAGAAAATAAGTGCACATCAAAGCAGCTCCACTTTACAGAAATGGGCTGATTAAAACAAACACACACCCACACCCCCACTCATCTCAAAACACACCACATAATAACCCTCTTAAAAGGCTGCTCGCAATATTACAATCTGAAAGCAAACTCAAACATTTCTGAACAGCTTTCCAATATAAACAATCATCCTTTCAAACAATGAAGCAGACCAACACTGCTACGCTATGCTACACAGACACACACACACAGTGCTGTACAGAGTTGCCAGTGAATATTTAATGTGGTTGTGACCATGTGAAAATTATGGCTGCTGTTGTACCTCGATGAGCGGAGTGGAGCAGCGAGACCAGGAGCTAGGAGGGCCCTCGTCTTGGCTGTAGAAGGGCCCGTCCAGTAGGTTTAGCAGCACCTCATCTTTGCGCACCGCAGTGTTCTTGTCCAGAGGCTCCGAGATGGTGAGGACGATGGCGCTGGTATTGTCGGCACGCAGCCCGCGCTGTCTCCATCGCAGCAGGGAGTGGCTTACCAGCTGCCAGGCATTGGACATCCCGTACTGGCCCTGAACACACCGGCACAGAGACAGGCAAGAGAAGACATCAGCAAGCAGTCCATTCAGCTTTGTATTTGTTTGTTGCCTGTTGCACTAGATTAAACACTTTCAGCTACTGTAGTCCCCTCAAGAAGCA